>NC_038253.2:3573980-3873980 GCF_000004515.6 Glycine max
TTGCGTGAGTGTTCCCATTCTGACGTGCCCAGCAGAAGAAAATCGAAGCGCTGAAGGTTGAAACTTTCAAATGCAGGCAAGTTCCTCAATGATGCAGTGATTTGAGAGGTTGCCATTGGAGCCGCCCAAAAAACCAAAACTGAAAATTAACCTTGGACAACAGAAAATGTATCATAAACAATGCTGTTGGAATCGTGCATTGCATTTTCCTGAGTCACTCCGACAACAGCACAAAATTGAGATTTTCGTTCATGTTATCCAATTGAATTATCTTAAATTTCCCGAGAAACAATAGTTTAGCTTTGCTAAAATAAAAAGATAAATAGAGATAAGAGAATGTACCTTATCAGAAGTGTGTCACGAAGGTAGGATAGTGGGAGTAACAATGAAAAGAAAGATAAATATAAACCCTAGGCTAATTTATAGAACCTTCTAGAATTCCACAGTGCAGTCCACGGTGCACTACTCCTCGATGTCGTCTTCTTCGTAGTATCCAAGTGAAACAGTCAAAAATTGGACAAATACTCATTTTTATTCATAAATGTCTATAACATTGATAAATTCATTGTGATTAAGTTACTTGATTTTGTCATTATCTACTATTATTATAATAAAAATTTAATAATGCTTATTATTATATTTATTTTAATTTATATTTATATTTTTATTTTTTAAGTATTTATTATAATATTATTTATATTTACAATGATTAAAAAATAAAAAAAAATAAGATTAAATTATATTTTATATGACAGTAAGTTCTTTTATTAAGGCTAGTAGACAGAAGTTATCAGATCAAAGAATTCATACAAAATACAAAATAGTAAGTGGAATGATTAATAAGAAAATATTTAAAAGTGTTGTATTTTTAAACCATAATGAGGAGGGTTTAACAAGGCCAAGATATAGCGGAAACAAGTCCAAAAATACATTGCAATTTGTAAGAACAAGCCCAAAAGCCGGAACAATTCCTGGGATTAGAGTCCAAGTCGAAACGAGATTTAGCTATTACAACTCCACGTTGCAATACAAATATTGTACAATAACAAAACTAGGGTGCATTTATTTCGAAAAATGATACAGTATTAGATTTTGAAAATAAAGCATTTAGATAGTACTATTAGTTATGATTAACATTACGTATAAAAAAAAGTTAAGATTAACATTTTAATGCGATTCTTAATAACCCGACAGGAATCTAAACACACATTAAATATATGAATATTTATTTTAAATTATGTTAACTAATATTTCAATGTGTTAAGACCGATAAAGCCTAGCTTCTTTAGCTTTATAAATTCAACATGTGTATTTCTTTCTCGTAACTCATGGAATATAGTTATCTCCCATTAATTTGTATAAGCACGATTTTCATGAAGTAGGGTCTCGTGCCTACAAATTTAAGGACGTAAGGCAAAATTATGTATAAAAAAATATTAATTATTAATTATTAATTTTTATGTTAATTTTCTAGTTTTCTCAAACTGTAAAATTATTTAACAATGTTTTATAATAAAGTAATTTTATTATTTCATTTCCAATAGATAAAATAATTAAGTAGTTCAATATAAATTATAAATAAAAATATAAAATAAGTAACAGAAAATGATAAAGTGATGAAACCTAGAAATAGAGACAATTACTATTTCTAGTGCTACAATTTGATACATGTCATTTGTTATTCACGTTGATAATTTAGTTTAAGTCTTAAAAAATAATAAAAATAAGAGAAAAAAGATTAAAAATGAAGTAGCTATGAAAAATTGAAGTGAAAATTTCAATTCTTAGTTCTTTTATAATCACTCTTAGCCTGATTACACACATGCATACCTACGCATGCACAATGTTAAATTTCTTCAAAGATTGTTAAAGATTACTAAACATTGTGTTTGCAACACCTAAAATAACAAGGTCCAACATTTACAAGACACCTGTTTCATAGTAAAAATAAATAAAGTGGTTTTTAAAAAAATACATTGTGAGCTAAAGATATACATAAAAATTTAAAGTACAAAATTACAAACTTTTTAAAGTTAGTCAAATCTAATAATAAATAAAAAAAAATTACTATGAAGTTATAAGATTGATTTAATAATAAAAGAAAAAGAAAAAAAAAGTTGTAAATTCAAATTCTCCAAAGCTCTACTAAAAAAAATACTATTAACGAAATAAGTACCATCGAAAGTTATCATATAAAAAAGGTTAATTATATAAAAAAAGGTTAATTATACTTTTAATCTCTAAATTTCTTCAAGTTTTAAATTTACTAGTCAAAAACTGAAAAAAAAATATCTGTTGTGCATTAGGATGCATAAATATTTTTATGCATTAAAAAACGTCACAAATTGTTACCCTAACATAAAAAACAAACTCCTCATCTTTAGCCCCGTTAAATAATAAAAAAAAAAGCATATTATGAAAGACATAGATTATTCCAAAATCAAAATCAAGGCGCATTTGACTGAAACCAAGAAAAGCCTCTTTTCGAGCTCTCCCGTCATCTTTTCCTACTTGGTTAATGTGAATTATTGCTAATTTTCGTCACCATCGCAACACATTTTTCATTGAGAGGATCTCTTCTCGCTCTCTTCATCTTCAAATCCTCAACACACTCTAAAAGAAACTTGTTTCAATTGGATCCCCAAAATCACCAACGGTGCAATTCAAATCCGCCATCCTCTCCTTCGCGTCCTTCTGGATTTAGATTTGGATCTTCATTTCAGTTTGGGGGTTTGGGATCAGTGAAGATGGGTGTCGGTGTCCTCGAGAAAATCTGGATCTTGAATTCGTTTTCACTTTTGGGAAAATTATTATCGTTAGAAGTCAAATTTTGATATTAGTTCTCCATAAGGTTTTTAGTAATTAGCTTCTGATTTAGTTGTGCAAATTTAAATCCTTGAAGATAGCTTTGTGCTTTTGTCTATCATTTCCGTGCCTTTGTCTCCCACAACGGCATTCTTATTGAATGGGAATCGATATTGATAAAATATCGCTTCAACGTTGTGTTTTGATTTGATGTCGGTTCAATCTCTGTAAATTTATTCAGAAATTATTAAACATCTTTTATTTTATCATTTTTTTTGCAGTTTTAACGGTTAGAAAATGAGCCGCTAAAAAATATAATAAAATACTAAAAGACTTATACCACGTCACAAGAACTAACCTAAAAAATAATTACCAGAACAACAATTTAGAAACTAAAGATTAATCAAACTTCATGTGAAGATGCATGATGTGTTAAGTTGGCTCTCGTACAAGATTTTCTCATGCATTCAGTATAAAGAAATTAAAAATCAGTTACATGATAAGGTGCTTCCCTTTCGATAAACCATATGATCTCCATTTGCTCCCAGGCCAGCCCTAACTTGGTGCTTGTCATGCTGCATCAACCATTGGTTGAAAAAGTAGATTATTCAATTCTAACTATACGGTTTAATTAATTAAAACTAATTAGGACTACTTATACTAAAATAAGCAAAAACATTCAACTTTTCTATAGAACTAACCGAAAATTTAAACCTAATCATAAACAATAATTATAAACAAACTGACGAAGTTATAGCGAACCAAACATGAATAAAATAAAAAGTAACACAAGAAATTGTACTATTTATGTATTTAAAAGACAAGCAATTGTCCAGCCCTTGTGCAAATGGCTTATCACCACCAATCTCTCGAGGTATGGTCTTTTTCTCCCCAACATTCTCAACTAGTTTATCAAGTGCACTATAACTTTGTTGATTTGTGGTTAGTAATTTGGTGAAAGCATCTCTTGCACTGCATTTGGTTTGTAAGAGTTAGTGCATGTGGAAAGGATGAGGATAGGATGAAAGAACAAGAAGTAATTTTTTTCGTTCGCTTGGTAGCGTAAAAATAAGTAAGAAATATTCATAAAATTGTGGGGTCCATGTTTTCATGTTGCACTCAAGATAGCAAAGATTTGTGTGGAAATCTTGAGCCAATCTCTTCTTTTACAAATTGACCTTGCGACTTTGTGCTTCTCGCATTTCTTCTTCCTCACAGGTTGCAGCTTTCGGACACGTGCTCATGCTGTGCTTTTGGAGTCTTTTTCTTCCTCGCATAATTGATTATGTGGAGAAGCATAATCAATATACAAGGTGTTTGATGGTTATATGAAGGCATGAGTTAATCAATTGTATGGAGGAACATAATCAATACTATGGAAACGTGTAACGTAAATCAATTATACGTACGTTTTTTTTTCGATAAAAAAATAATGAGTAACCTATTTTTATTGTTATGTGACTTAGTTTTACTTTGTTATCTTGTATCTGCTGGGTACTGCAGGTACCTTGATAATATAATTTTGTCTTTTGCCAACCCCTAAAAGAAAGCTCTTGTTCCTTTTGTACAATTAAACCTTTTTATTGTTAACTTTAGGTTAAAGTAATCTTTTTCTTCTAATTTATTATTTAATTTTTTTTTTTTAAATTTAGTCCTTTAATTTTTAAGTTTTTTTAAAAACATATTTTTTAGTGATAATTTTAAATTAACACAAAATATAATTTCTTATAATTTAGATTTAATGATGAAATTGAATTAATTAAAAAAATAAAAAAATAAAATTAAATCTAAAAAAATAAGAGGATAAGAAAAGTAAATCTAACTTTAATTTTAATTAAATAACATAAAGTCCTAGACATATTAAAGGAAAAATAAAAAGAATTAGTTGATGTGAGCAAACTGAAAAGTGAAAACGATGGTAAGCATTGTAGCAGGTGGTTGTAGGTTGTAGTGATAGGGGTTACGGGGTATTCTGAAATCCGGATCAGATTATGACAATGGGACAACATAAGCTTACGCTTACACGCTTAGCTTTTGAGATCATGCATGACGTTAAGTAATACACGTGGGGCATATGTCTTGACGTAAAGTAATACACGTGGGGCATATGTCTCCAACCCTGTCTCTTTAGGTTTAGGTACTTTTTTTAGAATGTTGAATATGAATACTACAATTAAATAATTAATTTGGTTTGTTTAACAAGTAAAATAGGTGGAGAAAAACATGGTCAAACATTAGAGCTAGATTAATAATATGCTATTTGATATTATTTAATATTTTTATGTTAGCTAAGAATTTCACAGTATGTTGGTTTTATTAAATATTATGTGTTCGCACACTTTATTAGTAAGAATAAAATAAAAAACTACTTCGTGATAAAAAAAAATCAATTAAAAAATTGTCCGAACAATGTATTATAATGTTTCGAATTCGATAACGCGTGATAATTATCGTATCCCTTATTATATTTCAAAATAAATTAATTACATTAATTATTTCAGGAAAACTATCAATAGAAAAACATATTTCTACCAATTTACATTTTTATCCGTGTACGGAAATGGTAAACTGAATCCCATTGATTGATGGATAACAAGGCAGCACATTTTTTTCTTCATTTTCTAATCATTTATTGAAAATGTTTAATTAATCTTGATATAATAAAAACCGACACTGATATGCTTAGTAAAATAATATTATATACTGAAAAAATTTCAACCTCATGAAATTTATTTCTTTTGTAAATAAATATTTAAAATTTAATTTCATACAAATTGATGTTTAAATTGTGTCTTGATTGTAATAAATCATATACACTATTCTAATAAAATCATTTAATGTAATAATAATTTCCTTAATGTTGAAGTACTAGTATTAAGATTCAGCAAAAAAAAAAGTACTAGTATTAAATGTTTTTTTTCTAGAGTTACTTTCCGTAAAATACACATTAGATACTGAATAATAATGTTTTATTCTTAACTATCAAAATCACTTCAAAATTATATTTTGTTGAAATTCTTAAATTTGACATGATATAATGGAACATGTTAACAATTAGTTAAAAATCAAAGAATACGTTAGACCATTTGTTTTCTTATAGTTGAAAGCTTTCGTACGTTGATTCTTAATAAAAAAGAATCTTTTATTATTAATTTATCAACAGTTGCTTTTAGGGAGTAATAAATACTTTGAAAAGAAAAATATTTGATAAAGATCCCTTAACCTTCTAAAAAAAATCCCTTAACCCATGGGCGGACGTAGGTTCAAGGGAGGGGAGGCCTTGGCCCCCTTAATTTTTTCTAAATTTTAAATTCAATGCTTACAACAATTTTTTTAATATAATTTTTACTTTTCTTCACCTATATCTTTTATAATTTTATTCACCTTCTAGTTTTTTTTATTTTTTTCAGCTTTATAATGATATGTTTTCGTAAATAAGCTCATGATTACAAAAACTCAACCAGATCCATTGAAAAACCACTAATTTTGTAATTACATCATATAGACGATAGAACTATAACTAAAAATAATAATTTTATATTTTGAACATTAACTTATGAATATTTTGTACATAAATTGATAATATATTTATCAGATGAATATTATACTTTTATGTTGGTCCCTCTATCTTTTGAATCAGGATTTGTTCCTATCTTAACCTATTTAACACCTAAAAGAAGTAAAAAGAATATATAATGTGCATAAAGAGAGATAAAAGAAATCTTTAAAATGAAAAATATTTATATATTATTACTCTTAATAAAAATTAAAGTTAAAGAAATACTCCTCCCAATGTTGAAAGTAGAGAGCGGTTTCCTTATCCAAACCAAAGATTAATGTAGGGAGTAGTAGTAAATAGAATCCCTAGGCAGTTCCGAAATTGAATTAAGTTCACGTGGATTAGAATACACGCGTGGTCCAAGATTGTCTTCTTATACCTAAAATTCACACAACGCGTAACGACGAACATTCAGTGCCACGTAGACAAACAAGTCACAATGGGTCTCTTGTGTTCCCCAGGGACGCGCCTCGCCAAGTGAGTGCTGACCGGAGAGTCAAAATTCTTCACTCGCTTCATCAAACACTCTCTCACAACACAGTACAGTACGGTCAACCTCTTACCCGCAACATATATATATATATATTGGCCGCAAACTCTCCCACAACACAGCACCAACAACTCCTATTAAGTTTTCAGTTCTCACAAATTAAAAAATAAAAATATTATATATACATATATATATATATATATATTCTCTTCGAGTCCGTCGAAAAAGAAAACAATGGCGAAACCCAGCAGCGAAAAGCCAGAGGAGCATAGCGATTCCAAGTACTACAAAGGGGTCCGAAAGAGAAAATGGGGCAAATGGGTATCCGAAATAAGACTACCCAACAGCCGTCAGAGGATTTGGTTGGGATCCTACGACACCCCCGAGAAGGCCGCGCGTGCCTTCGACGCGGCAATGTTCTGCTTACGTGGCCGCAACGCCAAGTTTAATTTCCCCGACAACCCACCCGACATCGCCGGCGGAACGTCCATGACGCCGTCGCAGATTCAGATCGCCGCCGCACAATTCGCCAACGCGGGGCCCCACGAGGGACATTCGGGTCGACCCGAACATCCTCCCATGGAATCTCCATCGCCTTCTGTTTCGGAAGGGACCATCCAAACGGACAGTGACGTCCCCACTCTTAACGGTTCAGTAACGGATTTGTTCACGCCCGTTGGGTCGAGTGGTTACGCATCCGATTACGGGATTTTCCCGGGCTTTGATGATTTCAGTGGCGATTTTTATGTGCCGGAAATGCCGAACGTTAATTATGGAGAAGAAAACGGGGAAGGGTTCATAGTTGATGAATCTTTCTTGTGGAATTTTTGAGGGGCAATCAAATCCAGTATTCACCACCGGCCAAATGGGTTATGGTTCAGGACTACGAGAGAGGCGTAACCAAGTTTAAGAATAAAGTTTTTTTATTTATACATCAAATAGTTTATTAAAATTATTATTATTTTATTTAAAATTTATTTTTAAATATAATTTTATAATATTTTTTTTTAGGTATATTAATACTAAAAAATAAAATTTAAAACTATTTTTTTAGCTAAAGTCCTTACATGGATTGTTTGATCCTTAAGTCGATCCTGTCATTGTTATGGTTGCAGATAGTTTTATTGATTCTGGAACCGTGGTAATGATCCGGGTTTGAATTCGTTAATTTTTGGACGACCAAACCTATATGATTAATGAGTTTCTATGATATTGATATCGATGCTACTGTCAAGATTATTGTAAAAAAAAAAGTTGTGATTCATTCAATAATGAAAATATTAGTTATCTTGCAAATACCAGCTTTCTTATTTTTTTTAACTTTGAGTTAAGTTATGTTCTACGACAAGCAAAATTTGCCGTCACCTTATAGCTAGGGTAACAAATTTGAATGTTAGTTTTCAAATTTTTTATTACATTCCAACTTTATCCTTGTAACTATTTATATTGAAATGAATTGATCTATTTGTGTAAGAAAAATGAAAATATTAGTTTCTCCATCGTCAAATACTAATTTTTATTCTATGATCACTTTTTTAAATGAAAGTTGCATTATTTTTATGGCAAACATATCGGTTAAAAAGTGTTATTAATCTAATGTCACGTTAGAGTATTTTTACTTTAAATAGGTATATTGTCAAATTCAAGGTTTAAATTCAACTTATTTACCTAACACAATATGTCTTGGGCTTTTTTAAAAGCTTAATGTAGCTTAAAACACTTTAATTATTATTAACTAAATTAGTTTTTAAATTAATTAATAACTTTTATTTTTAATAAATTACAATGCTATATAATACATTAGAAAAGATGTTATTAGTACTTTTTTAGATGGATTTCAACTTTTTGTCATGCATATTTTTATTCTTGTTATTTGGTAATAATTGTTTGTTTATGCTTTTTAATCTTAAGATTATTATTTTATCTTTATCAAATATCTCAATAGTAGAAGACTATGCATGGCTTAGATAGATTCCAAGAGCAAAATAACATAATCAAAAGGCAATTTAATTTTTATTAGTTCTGGTAACCAGTCATAATAACATAATTACATTGATAACTACTTGGGTCTAAGGCTAAGAAATCTAGGCATAAATCAAATAGCGCTTTGTTTTGTTGTCTAAACTAAACAGACAAAGTCCTAGCAGACTGCCTCCACGGCAAGCCTCTTAGCAAGATTTCCACAAGCCGTTGCACCAAACGTCTTCTCTGAAAGATCAATTGAACATGCTTCCTTGCCAACGCATGCCTACAGAATGAAGTATTAAACTCAAACCATTATCATCATCCTAATAATAATCTTAAGGAAAATAACATTTGAGTCTCTTAATTACCTTTTGCACGATGGGAAGTGCATTACTCTTGCTCTCGCAACTGCCATTGGTGAATGCTCCACACACTCCTTTTGGATCACCAAAACTTGCAAACTTAATAGCGGAGATTTTACGACCTTGGCAAGACAACTCCAAAGTCTTGTTCTCATATGCATTTGCACATACATTGCCAACAACAACGGTTTGGAAATTCACTAGTGATGGGTTTCCACCCAACTCCGCAAACAAAACCAAAGTATTTGCACCATCTTTAAGATAAGAGCGAGGGACATGGTACCTGAATTAATAATTTAAAACATAAAACATAATTATCTTATTGTAAAATGAATAATTAATAAACACAAGAAATGATAGTGTACTATGTGTAAAAGTAAAACCAACCATCTTTGTGTTGGCTTCCCGCAATTTGTAACACATTTTGAGTCAGAATATTCTCCACGATAATCACAAGGCTCATCACTACAACCATCTTCTTCAGCATTGTAACTAGGCCAGATACGTCCAATGTTTTTCCCATTCACCCAAGCGTAGCCTTTGCCCATTCCTTGCAAGTCCACCACAACAGGGTCTGTCCCCAGAGGAGCTTTGAAAGTAGTCTTTCAATTATAAAAACACTAATTAGTTTTAGTAGTTAAAAGATTATAACATTTCAAAACATTATTGAAAACAAAATGAAGATTAATTAATTACCTTGTACCAAGTCAACATCCTGTTTGTGGGTAACTTCTCAGATTCCCATTTGCTTTGAGCAGCGAAGGGTGAGTCATCACTAAAGAGTTTGTGGTCCCAACCATGCAACCCTATCTTGTATGACCATTTGTGTGAGGATAAATTCTTAATGATGGTTTCTTCACCTTTTACACTGACCAACTCAATAGGCCCAACAAGACCGGCATGCCATGTATCAAAGAATGCCCCGTAGTTCTATTTCACAAAATATAATTAATTAAGCATTCTTAATCAGTAAAATTGAAACAAAAATTTCTTATTATATGCAAAATTATTAAATCATATCAAGGTCCATAGGTAAAGTACCTGAAGTCCAACAGTGACACTGAGCAAGCTTATAGTATTCGTTCCATGCTTCAACTTAATCTTCGGCTCAAATTTATCGTTGTGAATACCATATGTTGCCCAATGGGAATCTATTCATCAAACAGGTTATTGAAAAATTGTCACGAATATAGTCGATACAATATTGATTTAGAATATGGTTCTAAAATGTTACCAATATATTCTCCGTTGACGAATGCATGAATTACATGGCCGCTACCATTAATCCTAAGAGTCATATTTTCACTCCAAACTGGATCATCGTGCTTGACATGAAGTCTGTCATAAAAGGAAAAAAGAAAAAAAAAGTATGATCAACAGAACAAAGAGAAACAAAGGAATTTAATTAAAAAGATAAGAAGTTAAGTGGGGGTGATTACTTTGTCATGTACCAAAGATAGTCACTAGCATCATTAGCCGCATCTTTTTGATCAAGAAGTCTGTGTGCAGAGACATTACTTTTACCATGAAGAGCCTTGTCAATGTTCTCTGATCTCCAGACCCACTTCAAAATTGCTGCCTCCTTTTCTGCCTTGCTATTTTCTTTAGTCATTACAGAGGTTTGCCATTCACCTGATTGAGAAAATATAAATTTAAGTTATTAATTAGTAACATAAATCATTAATCGATCTTAGTGTATAAAAGTTTTCTTTAACCTTGGCAGTGTTATACTCTTCGTGCTGACAATCAGGAAGAATGCTGACAGACCATGCTGGAACAGTATAGTTATTCCCTCTAAATGTTAGAGTGGCATCAGCGGTGGTGTTGGTGTTGCTCAGGAAGCAGCTTGATGATCCATTTGTGGCATAAATAGTGACCTTAAATTTGAAAGTATGTTATAATAAGAACTTTTACTCTTAAATAATATAATAATAACACGAGCCATTTGTTAGTGTGTTTCAACTTTCTACCTTTCATTTACCTTAACAGAGTTGCCTAGATCAGTCTCGGATACGTTCCCACTCGTAAGAGCTTCCTCCATTGCCTTCAAAGCACTGTGAAGTTCTTTGAGGTGACCCCATTTTGGTTGGGCAATGTTACCTGCAAATAAAAGAATAAAATATCAAAGGTTAATATTCAATAAGAAAAAAATATATAATTCTAAACATTTAAATAAATTCAATTACCATATTCATCTAGAGGAGCATCATAATCATATGATGTGGTAATGTATGGACCCCCGGCTGTTCTACCGAAGTTAGTGCCACCATGATACTGAACCAAAAAATCGTATACATATATTCAGGAACATGACGATTAATATTTTGAACTGTGAATTGTTTACCATATAATAATTTTGAAATGTGCCTCCGGTTTGGAAAAATCTAGCCACTGCAAAAGCAACATCTTCAGCAGTTCTGTGTGGATCTCGGCCACCCCAATTCTTGAACCTTGAATAATTCACCCAAAAAATAAAAGTTCAAATTTAATATCTGTTAATAAAAAATATGAAGATAAAACTGTTTTTTGTTTTAAAATTAAAAATTTGAATACACGAGTTAAGAATATTAAACCTACCAGCCTATCCAATTTTCGGTCCACATTTTAGGACTGTTAAAACTATTTGGTTCAAAGTTGTCACAATACCAACCATTGCAAGTATTGATCTATAACATAAAAAAAATGTAAAATTATCAGCTTCACATAATAATTATATAACCATATAATATAAAATATAAAAATATTTACCATAGGCTGAGGAGCATCGGACTCCTGGCACATGATCCATGGAACCCCAACTTTCAAGGACTCCGCCATGTTCGCACACCAATTCATGTAAGCTTTTCCAGCATCTCCATATTGTGAAATTACGTTACCATATTCATTTTCGATCTAAAAATTATTGACCAATTTGTTAGGAAATATATATATTTTTAAATAATAAAATCAATGAACCATTCATAAAGGAGATCCAAAGGAAAAAATAATAATAAAGTACCTGAGTGAGAATTATAGGACCACCTTGAGAAGCAAAAAGTTTCTCCTTTTTGAGCATATCCACGATCAAAGTAGTGAAATTTTGCATTTCATTCTTAATTTCAAATTAAAACAAAAGTCAGCGAAAAACTTATAAAAGCTCAACAATATAATACAAATAAGAAAAAATAAACATTACCATGAACACACTATTGGCAGTCCGAATCTCGACATCAGGTAGATTGTGAACCCAGACAGGAATCCCTCTGAAAGTAGCCACACAGAAAATTGAATTTTTTTAATGTTATTCATGATAAAAAAAAAATATAATAACATGCATTAAAACAAAAAGGATGATTAAATGTACCCATAATTCCATTCGGCACAAACATATGGACCAATGCGAAGAACACCATAAAGTCCAGACTCTTGAATCGTCTTGAGAAATCTGATGATATCATTATTGCCAGAAAAATCATACACACGACGTGAAGGTTCATGTGCATTCCAGAAAACATATGTTTCAATTGCATCTAATCCTCCTTCTTTGGCTTTTTGGATTAACTCGGGCCACATCTATGATTAAATTGACAAAAATTAGTGTAGACAATATTACATACACATAAAAAATAAAATACATATGATGAGTATAGTTACCTCAGGGGTGCTTCTAGGATAATGGATTGATCCAGATATGAGCACTCTACGCTTACCATCAATTTTGATGGCCCTTCCATCATGAGAGACATCAACAGCATGGGTGCCAATGAAGGAAAAAATAACAAGGCAAAAGCAAACTATTAGAGAAATAAAGCTCTTTGGAGTAGCCATAGTGACTCATAAAATAGTGTGATAGAATTGTACTTTATTTATACAGAGAGTGGTGTATTCCAGAATCGTTAGTTTCATTCTGTTATCTACCCCATCCCAAAAATATATTCTGTCAATTAAGATCTTAACAAGAGAATCTTTAACTTAAACAACTTAAAAAGAATTGTTAACAAATCCTATCCATGGAAACAACTCATAAAAACAACATGATCCTTTTCCAATTCGATAATTGGCTTATTTGTTATATTCCTTTCTATATCTTTCCAGCTATATTTTAACTATTTTTAAATTTATTTTACATTCCCATTTTGTAATTAATTCAAAATGTTTTAGCATAATTGTTAAATGCAAAGTTTTGTAATCTAAAGTATATGTTCAAATATACGTACAACTTTATAATTTAAAAACAAGTTATTTTCTCAAATAAAACGATTTCTACTTAAGAATGTCAAGCTAGTTACTTCTAAATTATAGATTTTCAACTTTTATTTAATATTTTTAAAAAATATATGTACATAAATAATAAAAAATTCAAAACTATTTAGTAGCATATTATATATTAGTTATATTAAAATTGGGGAACAAAATTAATTAAATTTTTAATTGAGTAGATGTTATGTCAGAAAATATTAAGCCTGTCGAATTTTTTTATGATTTTTCCTTTCTTTAAGTAATAATAATGTAACACCTATATAAAAATGTGTGTATTTAAAATAAAAAGTATAAATATAAATTTATAATTTATAATTATTTAATTTGATATTTATTTTTACTATTATGAATACCATGTTTACATATACTTAAAATTTGTGTTTTTAAAACTAAGTATTTTTAAATTGAACATTTATTTTATTTTGTATTAATATCAAATTAAGATGATTATAATGGTATTTAATAATTTTATGTCCAACGTCTATCTATATGCTAAGTTAATACTATGTTTTAATTTTTTTGGAAAAGATATAAATTTGATCTTTTGTAATAATTTCTTCTAAATATACATTGATATGCATTTTAATTCATTTTTTTCACCACATGTATCAAATCTTTTATTTTTCTAACGTCCAAAAATAATATTTTTTTTCTCAATGCATGTAATTAATAATTATTAGTTTAAATTTGACCTTTTATTTCTTTTAGTAGTTGGGGGATGGATACTCTGCACGCAGAGAATCTTGACCTTTCATTAAATTTTTATACTATAATGTTTTATTATAAATAGAAGAAAAAAAATGCCAAATAAAAAAAATAATGCATGTAATTTGTCCCTTTTTATAATCTTATTTTTTAATTTATAGATGTATTAATTTTTTGTTTTTAAATATTTTTATTTAATTATTCTTTTTCTAAACATTAATTAATAAGATCATTAAGATGACAAACACTTAGTGGGGAGAGATAGTTAATTTTTTTTTAAAAAAGTAATAGTACTTTTAAAAGAATAATAGAAATTAACGACATTATTGATAAATTTGATATAATTAATTAAATTGACTATTTTTTTAAAGAATATGAATTAGTCGAAAAAGTGATAAAGACTAAGGAAATATTTATAATACAACTACAATATAGCCTGTATTTTTTCTTTTCTCCCTCATTTCTGTAATTGATGGGTTTATATTATTATTATTATTATTATTATTATTATTATTATTATTATTATTATTATGCGTGGATTATTTTATTTTAAAAAATGTTTTTTAAAAGGTTTAAAACTGCTATCATATGAAAATTGATTTGAATTAAATAATATATATAGTGGTAATGTAAAAAAAATTTGTTATCGTCTAACTACAAATAATATTATCTATGACATAAGTTTAATGATATTTATAATAGTTACTTGAAAAAAATGATAAATAATTTTAATTTTTTTACAAAGATAAATAATTTTAATTAAAATATAGTGTAGATGTTTTCACACTAACATACTTATTAAATGTTTATTATTTATAAATTCATTCCAAATAATTCTATGTTTACTGAGTAAAATAAATAAAAGTATTAAATACTATTAAATATTATAACTGTTTTTAAAAAAATAACTGTTAAATGACTTTTTATGTATTTTATTTTAATATAATAAAAAATGCTACTTCATCTCTTCTTAAATTTTTGGTTTTTTTAGTATTTTTTTTTTCTTTCAAAACTTTGGATGCCTTAACAATAAAAGTTCAGTTTGGTGAGAATCAAAATTTTAATTAAAAATATCCAATAATTTCTCAAGAAGATTTGTTTTAAAAAAATACGTGTTAAAATATAACAACCTTAAAATTTCAATATATAGTTGTACTTTTTTTTCCAACTATACCTTGCATGTTTTCGTAAAAAAAATAAAAATAGAATAAGTACTTCTCCGTAATGACATTTGCGCTGAGATAGAACATTTAATCCAATGTTACCATGTCTTGAACTCTCCATATATATAGAGACAAGAAAAATCAAATTACACTAATTTAATAATTGTTGTATCATTTTATAACTTTAAATAAAATGTGATTTTTATGAATCTAATTATTAAATTATATTTATATATTAGAAAGATTGTTTATGTGAAATTTTATCAAAATTAAATAATAATAAAATAATTAAATGATTCACATTTTAGTATATTTTAAAAAAATTAAATTACATCAATTTTAATTTATATAAAGATAGCAACGAATTTTAAATTAACATAAAATTTTGTATATATAATATAAGTAAAATAAATTTTAATCAATATATTTTAAAAAAATATTATTTGGTTGAAAATTATTTAAAAATATAATAATTAGTCAAAGTTTCATTGGTATAATTTGATTATATATATATATATATAGCAAATGTGTATAGAATTTACTAACTTGCATCACTTAATTTTTACAAGGGATAAGTTAAAAAATTATAACTACAAATTTCCTTAAAATAGAAAACTTACTAACTTACTACCTTATTCCTTTAAAAAAGAAGTGAGTGTAACTTAGCAAATCCATATATAAATTTATTTTAGTTGTAAAAATTTTAGTTCAACAACGTCTTCATCCTTGCGCAACTCCAAAAATGGTAACTGGAGTCGAGAGGATGTGAATGTGCAATGTAACAGAAATTGAGAAATTGGTGACGTTTTAAAATTATTTTTATTTAATTAAAATACTATGTGAGGTGGTAAAATATAGAAATATGATCGGTTGTCCCAGTAAAACTCTTTTACACTCATAGTGTACGGGCATTATTCTCTCTCTCTATATATATATTATTTTCAAAATAAATACACACCTAATATCAATATGTATGTGATATATTATGTTATACTTTTAACATTAATTAAATTGTTTAACAAGTTATAATTAAATATCAAAAATTATTTTTAAATAAACATATTATCTAGTCAATTCCTTTAAGGAATAATATTTTTTATATATATTAGAATCATAAAGAACAGACAAAAAAAATATTTTGTGATTTTTGTTTACAAAGACGATAATAAAATTTAAATACAAGACTTTAGGCAAGCTATCTAAATCTCGTCACTATTAATTTGGTTCTAATGAATAAATTTTGTGGCTCTTAATAAAGATTTTTCTATCACCAAAAAGATTTAGTTCAATTAGTTGAACTGTGTGCAATAATTATTATAAATTCCTAAGTTTGATTTCCTTTGATAAGAAAAACAGATTCTTACCATTAAAACTTAATTCCTATTAATATGTTCAAAGAAGCCAATTATTTATCAACATTATTAGATCTTGTTGATAAAAAATGCATTATAATGTATTATCATATACTTTTAATGATAAACTCAAGTACAATGTTTTAGGTATTTTTTATGTTCTTAAATTAAGTTTGAAGTTTCACCAAAGTATTCAACGTTGACTTTAAATGCTTATATTTATTGTGAGTACCAGGGTGAAAATTATATTTTTAACTAAATAACACGATAAAAAAATATTTAAGGATTATAAGTATTATTTTACTAACAATAAAAATTATGTTAAGTAAATTCTAATTAACGTTTCTCTAGATGATATCAGAATGTCGTTGATTTCGACCATCAAAATTGTACTAAACAGTGTCGAATGTCGGGTCCAACTCATTGTTATGTGTGGGGCACAAAAAGCCCAATACATCTGGGCTTAAATTTGGAGCGCAAGATACACTCCTGGGCTATTGCTTCCTGCACCCTTTCCATAGTATATTTTTGACCATTGAGATTGATCATTCCAAAAGTCAAAATCTATATAATCAACCCAAAAAAGGAGCGCAGGAAACAACCTAGAGGTACGGAATCCATAAGTGATAACAACATATTTGCAAACCCGGGTGGTATTAGAGGCTTTACCGTGTATATCATAGGGGTGTAAGCAGCTCATTGAGTTAAATCTAGTCTAATTTTTAATCCAACTCAATTAAATATAATTGGGTGGATTTACTTTTTTTTAGCAATCTAACCTTAATTGAGTTGATCATTGAGTTGAGTAATTAAAAAAATATTTTGAACTCTTTAACTCTTACAAAAATTATACTCCAGTTCTTAATATTCATTGCTTCATTTTTTCACAACTCACATTTATTAGATTGAGTTTTTTTAGAGGAAGAATAGTTATATCATTTCATTCATAGTGTGGGAAATGATACATGAAGGGATATAATTAAAAATATGAGAGCTAGCATAGAATCTTGAAGCCCTTTGTGAGCTACATGATTGACTTGCCTCTTAAGAAAACTCACCCTGGAGTTTAACATAGTAGCTAAATTTGCTCTACAATTTTGTGATAGAACATGAAAAGTAGTGGAGCCTTTGAAGTTTACAACCATATTGTCAACGACTGTTTTACAATCCATCTCAAATGATATTTGTGAATGTTGAGGTGATGTGTCCATTTAATTGCTTGTTAAGTGCCCAAGCTTCTGCTTCTTTGGATGAAGGTTTGCCATTTACGGTTACCATTAGTGCCTTGTAGAAACTCTCATTGTTGTCTCTCAAACAAATGCTAGCTCCAAATAAGTTATCATCATTAAAAATTACCGCATCGAGATTACACTTGAAGAATTGTCGAGGAAGAGGTGTCCAACGATCATTGCTCTCTAATGTGTTGAGGTGATGAGGTAGGTTGCGTGAATTGAATTGTGTACATTGATGAGGTACAGCTATGACCATAGATAAGCTACTGATGGGCTCATTTCCTCCTATCCCAAAGTTTAGAATTTTGAGATTTCCATATGCACCAAAGGCCAAGACAATTTTTTTCCTTCACATGATTATTAGAAATCTACAAAAGAGAAAAAATTAGTGTGTTGAAGTTGTCAGCCTTGTCCCATTCCTTCTCCATTAGGGTAAGGAGATTTGTTAGAATTCATTTGAAAGAGGGCAATTTTAAATTCATCAATTGTAAAAGGGAGCAAAAGGGATTCATTGTCATAAGAAGAAACATAGATGAGAATTTTACTGATAATAGGATCAAAATCATTACAATTATTATTGGCCTGAAACAAATTTTGGAAGTAAGAAACTACAACATCAGAAATCCCACAATGATCATAGGCTATGGACCCATCTGTAATAATTCATGGTCATAACATTTTGAAATTTTGTAACGCTCATCAGTTTTGAAAGCCATTTTGAATGGTTGTTAATGGATGATAATGGCCAATAAAGAATTGTAACAGCCAATAATGAGTGGTAATGGCTGATAAATGCATTCTTGACGGTAGAATGCCTATATAAGCACATGAATTTGGTCCCTGAGCTCATCCCTTCGAATTCAGTCTTATACACCATCTAGAGAGTGGAAGAGAGAGAGCTTGGAAGAACCAAAACAAGAAACTCTTCATAGCAATGGCTGGAGGTATGATTTGATCTGTAATTTCCGCATTTTATTAATAACCTGTGTTTCTTTGTAGTTTGTAATATCACAGGTTAAAAGAGATTTGTTCTAACATTTGGTATCAGAGCAAGAATTGCCTCTGCCTTGTCCATTTTCGTTTTTCGGAAGAAGTGTGGAAAATTTTTTGAGTTTGTGTCCCCATCCTTCAGCCAAAAAATCTTTGCTCTTTGTCTTCGGTATGAATCTTCTTGTGCGATGAGGTGGTTTAGCTTTTTTGAAATCTTCTTGTGCGATGAGGTGGTTTAGCTTTTTTGAAATCTTCTTGCTACCTTCTACTTTTTCATATTTTTTTTAATCAAGTTAGGGTATGCTTGAAAAATAAAAAATATGTACATTAATCCACTGAAACAGAGAAATTTGTGTTGAATGTACATAAAAACTGGAAGTTATACAAAATAAACACATTCTTAATCATTCATTTTGGTAATATTATCCATATAAATATATGAGCAAGCCTGATAGAGTTATTAGACATTGGAATCAATCAATAGATCTCCCATAACCTAATTTAACTTAGTTAGGTTTGGTTGAGTTTATTTGTTAAATAACTTAGATTTCAAGATGTTTATAATGTTTTTAAACTATAGAGGAATTTATTCAAATAAATATAAATTACATTTTACTATTATCATATTCATTTTTTTGTCTTAGGTCAGCCGTCAGAGATTATGAATATCTCTCAACTCATTGGTTAGAGACTATTTTCGCTCGCGGTGCGTAATTGCTGTTGATTCAAGAGAATTTTGCATAAGAAGATAATCGAATACATATTCTCTTATTAAATAAATCGTTCTCACCCATGTGAACATAATGTGACCTTATATGACTATGTCAATCCTTTAAATTTATTATCATATTGAATTTACTACAATTTTGAGAGATTATATATTTAGTACTATATTTACATTTTAAAAGATTGGATTCCTTAAACTTATATAAAGCCTTAGGTTAGTTAATAATTTTTTTAGAAGTAAATTTGTTGACCTATTTAAGAGAAAAGACTTTCGGCCCATTTTATTAAAAATAATATATATATATATATATATATATATATATATATATATATATATATATATATATATATATTAAAAAGGCTTATAAAAAAGGAATGTTCAACTCTTTTAAAATAAAAAAACAACAGACCAAACATAAAATAAGGTAAAACTTAACCTCATTTGTCACATTTCCACCTCTGAGTTGTTATTCTTTCCATTTGTCACTTAATTTTTCTTAAAAAATTAAAATGTTTCCTTTTCAAATTTAGTTCTCTATTTTTTATTTCAATTTCATCCTAAGTTTTACACATACTCTTCTTTTTTTAAAAAGAGGCTCTACTCATACTATAGTATGACGCTTAAAAGTTAATAAAATAATAAAGTGTGTTTATACCAAAGAAAGCGATATATGTAAGTATGCCCCTATTGTTATGGTCATTATGGATCTCATTAGATTTGTTTTGAATTAAAAATTCACCATTTGCATATACTTTTAATTCCAAAAGGAATTGTTGTTGATAAATTATAATATCAATGCTCTGAATGAAAGGAGCACTTGCTTAACAAAGCCTATGAAACACAAATAGAATTGCACGGAATCGTATAAAAGCAATATAATTTTTATCAAGTTGGATTTCCAGATAAATTATTTGGGTAAGATCATACCGATTTGCTTCCTGTTCAAAATAAGTTAGAATTCTAAATGGATCATGACATATGTGACAGGAATTTATGACTTCCTTAACTTCATCTGAGAATAAAAAAAATAATATCATACATTAGAGGACGTACGGTAAAATTGGTTGGTCTTGCTATTTGTTTTATATATATATATATATATATATATATATATATATATATATATATATATATATATATAAGTCTATTTGTTATATTCATTTATTGGCCATATGTAGGTAGAAATAATAATAAAAAAAAAGGGAATGTAATAGTATAGATTAAAAAAAAAGAAAAAAATAGTTAAATGATACGTATAAATTCATGACAACGTAATTAAGAAAAGAGTCGTTTTCTCAAAAATAAAATGATTAATATTCAAGAATGTAAGACCGTTTACTTATATAAAGATAATAATGTATTCCTACATCAAAATGGTCCACAAATAAAATAAACAACGTCAAACGTCAGTTCAATATTAAGCTTAACAATGAGCACATTCACAAGTATTTACCTATATTTTATACGTTGGGTTAATTTGCATGCGGCAACATGATCTAGCATGTAGGCGAGCTCACGCGCAGTGTGTAAATGAGTTTGTTGATTTATTTTATTTTTATTTTATTTTCATGTTTTGTAACTCAGAGCGTGTAAAACATCTTATGGTGTTGAGACATCATATGGTTATCATTAATAAAATTATATTTGCTTTATTATAAAATATGGCACCACAAAATTATGCTAGTGTTTTAATTATTGGTGCTACAACTTAATTTCTTTTATCTATTGATTTATTGTTTTTGATATTTTCATTTGGTTAAGAATATTAACGAATTTGGATCTTATCATGTTAATAAATCATATGATACTGTCCCATAATAGAAGATTAAATTCTTTGTTTTGATGTGTTGCACACCAACCGTCCAGAAGGCGAAGGAGTTTCGACAATTTGTTAAATCGCAACCCTCACTCTGAGCATTACTAGAGGAGATGATGGAGGTTTTTTATGACATCATTACCAATATTCTCCATCAAGTAAAGATCATCGGTGTTGTATTTAGTAATACCATATCATAGGAGTGTTCAATATATACAACTTAAGGATTGAATTTTTTAAATGTTTGGATTGAATTCAATACAACTTAATTAAAATATAGTCATATACAAATTGATTAATATGTTTTAATTTTTTTTTTCAATCCAACACAATATATATCATATAATTAAATTTATTATATATAAATTAATTATTAAATATAAAACATATTAATTTTTAACTCACATAATTTATTAAATTAAATCACATAATTTTTTTAAATTGTTATTTTTATCTTCGTCTTAATTTTGTTTATATTTTCTCATGTTAATACAATATTTTTTTATTTAAAATAAAAATATTGTATTAACATTAAAAAAATTAATTCTATTAATCAAATATTGTTACAATTTTACCTTTTTTAAATACATATAGCCATTATATATTTTTAAAACTTTAGATAAAAATAAATTATTATTCTAAAAAAATATTTAAATTTCATTAACCTAACTTTATAATCAAGTTATGTTGAGTCAAATATGTAAAAAATATATATATATAAAAATCTGACTCAATCAAACTTGTAAAAATTTGATTCAATTAAATAATAGATTTAATCAAATTCAACTCCAATCCAACCCATCATCACTTCGATCATATGATGATAACATTTGTTTTATTGCAACTCTTTAAGATCTTAATTGTGTGTGGGTTAATTTCATGATAACATTGGGGTATAAGTGATAACATGTATACATGCTAAACTTTTAGCTATATTTCATGGATTCATCAAGGCATGGAATAAAGGCCACGAGATAGTGATTTGACATTGATCTCATTGAATGTGTTGCCACTATTTGTTCATGGATGCATCACAATCATTTGTAACATCTAAGCATGGCGTGTGTTGCATGATGACCGCTCCTATGGCTCTCATATCTCTGTTGCCAGTTGACTGCAGGTATATATATATTATTTAACAATACATTTTGCAGCACATTATTTTTAATATATATTTTTCTATTTATTAAAATTTGTTAAAAACTATAAAATTAAGAGAAAGATTCATTAAATAAAAAATAATGACTCTTTTATTGATTAAGGGAGCACTCTCTGTTTATAAATATAAATATATGTTTGGGGATATAAGGTAGTGACTTTTTTTAGACTTTCAGGCTATACACTTACCATCAAGTTTGAAAAGGGAGATCGAGGAAGATCCTATCGTATAATGTTATTTTAGGAACATTCAAAGGCAATCAAAAGATTGCAAGAGCACTCTAAAAAATCAAGAGAACTTGAAGAATAATGACTTCAAGAAGTAAAAGCCGTTCATAAAAAAATGTTGTTCACCTTGTCTGGTTGATTTGGTGTCCTAAATATTATTCATGACGAGAGAGTTATTTATTCATTATATATGAAATTTTTAAAGAAATATTAATTCATTCGCTATGAAATAAATATTATTTTAGAGTCTTGTTCAAGAATTGAAAAATATCAAGTTCTAGTAAAAATTAACATAAGATTCTAATACTCGTTTCTTTGAAATCCGGGTTATCATTACTTTAATGTAGTGTGGACCTATCTTATATCATTTTTAACTATATTTTCTAAAAAAAAGAATAAATATTTATAAATATGTGTTGGCACGTGTGTGTATGAACCTATCATATTTAATAGAAATTTTAAATAGTATTTTATAGAATGAAATAAAATGTAATGAAAGTGAATACTAAATATAGGTAAAAGTTTTAAATTAAAATAAAATGTGAAAATGTAAGTGTCATCTTATTTTACTGTTTAACTTTATTTATTTTTCTCTCTCTTTAACCTCTAACAAATAAAGGGTAAAGTCTACATCATCATCTTTTTATTTAACTGTTTTTTTTCTCTATAAACTTAAGATTTACCTTTTCAAATAAACTATATAAATCACGTAAGACGGATATCTAATATTTTTATGCTTTTATTGAGAGAAAAACAAGATTAAGATTGACTATATTTTTTATCAGTAATGAAACTATATAAATATAAATAAGTAATAATATTGGTTTTAATAACAAACAATTTTAAGTGTATAAAATCAAATCGTCAATTATTTTTTTTCATATTCTCGCTACTTGTGGATACATCCTTCACGTCTATATAAAAAGGTAAATTTGTTTTCTTATTGTACTAAGTACTCATATTTTTTTTATAATTAAAACTATTTTTTAGTTTCTGAAAATTAACTTATATTGACAAAGTTATGTTAACTTTGAAGAGGAAATGTTGAAGAAAGAAAAAAAATTGAGAGGAAGGGAAATTCGTTGTGAGGAGTTTTGAATATGTTTTCTTGTGCTAAACCAGCCAGTGCAAGAAGCACACGTATAGACTGACACGTGATGTGGGCCCCAAAATTATTGGTTTTATAATGTTTGTAATAAAACCCGTTCCGTTCTGTTTTGAATGCTCCCTTTCTTTTTTGTTTTTTGGTCAAGAAAAGCTCCTTTATTTCAGCTGCCTCTCTGTATGTGGGCCACCCTCTTTATTGCTTCCACCTCATTATTGATATTCCATAACACTTCAATCACCAAACTACCCCTTTCCATTCAATCAATTACATTCTATCCTTAAAAATAAAATAATATATTATCAAAGTCTTGAATCGATGACACTTTATTTCAAGTACATATAATAAATGGGTTAGCTGAATTGGATAACATCATAAATGATCCAGATATAATAGTAGAGCATATGCTATTTTAACTTATACAAAAATACTTTTTTTTCGTTAAAATTGCTAGATAGATTATCTAATTCAATTATTTTTTTAAACATAATGATCCTTTTTAGTTTGGTAAAAAAATTAAAAAATTGAATTTAATCATCTACGGAAATTAAGTACTAAATCATATATGTGTCTTTCGATTGACATTCAGTCCTCCAACACCTACTCACGAAATAGCAACGCTTATACCCCAATAGATTCAATTAATTCTCATAATACTGTTTTTTTTTTTGGACAAAAATTACATTTTTAATCCCTCTTTGTCTCCACTTTTGATTTTAGTTTTCCTTTAAAATTATTGATAAATTTTATTCTTCTATTTTATCCAATCACGCAATCTTGGTCCCCGTCCAAAATTAGAAGTCGCTTGTTACGAAGAAATATTGATTGACACGTGTTATGTTTTGATTGACCAATGACAACACCGATGCATTTCATCTTTCCAGGATTCGACATCCAACCAGAATATTACATGTGACAGTAATCATCCAATAAGAATGTAACACATGACAATCAACATTCTTTTGTAACAATCAAAGTTTAATTCTAGAATGGGGGACAAGATTGCTTGATCGGATAAAATAGGGGGACAAAATTTGACAATAATTTTAAAGGAGAACCAAAATCAAAATTGGAGACAAATTGGAAAAAAAAAATACAATTTTACCTTTTTTTATGATTATTTTCTTCAAATACTTCTTCCTTTATTATCATCAACGTCTTTTAGGCCTTTTTTCTGTTGAAAGGAGGATAATTATATTATATAAAAAAGATCAAAGAGTCAATACATGTAGAACTATCATAAAAAAAAATTATAGACAAGTAAAAGATTAAGATGCTCTAACTAAAGAATGAACGATTTGATTGATTTGTCGACACACAAAATAAATATAACAATTTTGAAAACATGATAATTTAGCAGCAGGTCTTCTAATAATATTTTCAGCTTCATTGTTCATGAACGTCCATCTTCTAAAAACACCTTTTAGGCCTAATTCATAGGAATTGGCATATTTTGATAGTAAATAACATTATTTTGTTTATTTGTTTCAAATATATAAAAATAATATTTGTCCAATTGAGTGAGGTGAGATACTGGTGACAAGTGTGGTGATATATTGTTGATGAAGCAGTAGTGAAACCCACCTATAGGATCCTAAGGACACCTTGATGCGCAACGCAACAAAATTCTAACAAGGTAGGATAGGAAGTTATATAATTAAGATGCATTGATAAAACTCATGTCATCAACCAACTACCACCCGTGATTTCCTTGCTATTTTTGCAGTCACACAAGGTTGTCCATATGGTGGCAATTCATTAAATCGGGCAGAGAAAGGAGACATTCTTATTAGAGCTTCATTGTAATTAGACAAGCTACTATAGCCAAGTTTTTTTTAAGATGTATTCCCACCTTAATTAACCAAGTGTAGACTAATGTTGGGATTGGTAGTAACTATTAGATGTTTAGATAATTTGATCAATACTTAGTTATTCATTAATGTGGGATCTATGGTGCAGGATTATGAGATACAGTAAGTGGTTATTAGTTATTTGTATCATGTTAGACGAAAATAATAAATAACCATGTCTCTGTATTAGTGGCTTATATTTTGAAGGTGTATACGTTTATGTTTCTTTTCTTTGGTTGTAAACATTCGATTAATATATATATATATATATATATATATATGTATATATATATATATGTATATATATATATATATATATATTCGCTGATAAAAAAATACTTAGTTGTCATGATTTTTTATTTTCACGTGTTAAAGTTGAGTCCTTTAGATTAATTATATACCTTAGTCAAGCAAAGATGATGTAAATTATATCTTTATCGGAACAAATTAAATGTATAAGTTATTTGGGTTATTAATGAACTTAATATTAGTTCAAAACAACATTTAATTGCAACAAATTCAAAAATTTGATTTATTATTATAAAATTTTGTTGTATTCATATGAGTAAAAATAATTTATTTAATAAAAAAATTTATATTTAATTCTTATCATATCTAAAATTTTCTTAAACCAATAATAATCATAAATCACAAACAAGATTAATTTTTGATTCAATGATTTAGTGAGTTAGGAAATATTCTTAATTTTTAACCCAAGATGCCAAGAAAAAAAAACATTTAATTACAATATATTCAAAATTAAAAAAAAACATTTATGTGAATTTTATATAAATGTGATGTGAAAATAGAAGTATACAATTGTCATCAACTAATAATTTTGTAAGAATGAAAAGTAAAAAAATATTAAATTTCAAAGGCTAAGTATATATTTAAGTCTAATAAATATTAAATTCATAAAGACTGTGCTTTATTTTTACAAATTTGTTGTTATTTAGGATAAAACAATAGTTGATTGAGAATGAAAATAAAGATTAAAAGCAAACAAGAACGTGATAACATAAGTTAAGGGAAAATCAATAATGATTATTGTTTTCAGGATTAGGTTTTGCACAATGAGAATCAACAGCCCTATTGTTAATTCTCAATGCTTGCATTGATTCAATTTTGAAGTTGAATTAATCTAAAAGAATTAATGTTTGCTTTCAAGATACGAAAATCGTGTTTAACCAAAATAACCCATACTTTTGTGATATTTAGATTCAAATTAAACCCTTTATCGTTTTTTATCAACATTCTAACCATAACACGAATTATACTTTATACATTTTTAATATTTTTTTTTTGTATTTTTAACCTAAAAATGTTTGTATTAAAATATACACAACTTATTTTTTTTAACCCGAAGTGGTAATATATATTATTATTATTGTTAATTATAAATTATTCCTTTCAGTCTTATATATTGGTCACATTCTAGAAGAAATACTTTTGATTTTATTTATAAGGCATCAACTAATTTATTAATAATGATTTTTCAATTTTGTCCTTTATATTATTCTCAACACTTTATTATTAAAGAAGTCTATTTTTCATATTATTGGTTCATATCCATTGATGAAATAATAAAGTAATGAGTGAATATTAATAATGACGTGAAAGAGAGAAAATGTAAGATAAAAATTTAGGTCAAACATTTAATTAATCATTAGTGAAATTAGTTAGATGTCTAATTATGTTATAATATAATTTAAAACTTGTTTTATTTTTAGACATATTTAATGATTTAATTTTTTTTGTTAATTTTGATGATTCTCTTGTTAAAAGTGATTAATATATAGGATTGGAGTACAATTTGAATTCCTTTCAAGGGTATTTCTTATACTTTCTCCATACTTATTTTAAATTACAATTTATGAGACTACTTTAATACGATACTTTCTTCATCGTAACTTTCAGTTTAAAGCTTATTTTATAATTGCAAGTTTGCAAAATGAAATAATAATTGTGGGTACTCTTTTTTCACTAATAGAAAAACAACAAACACTATAAAACAAAAACAGTTAGTTACAAAATAGCAATGAGTGTTTTTTCTTTTTAGGATGCAATGAGTGTTTTGTTGAAAGAGAGAGTGGAGCATATTTCTTTTCCGTGCTTCGATGTTTTTGCACAGTATAAAGTGGAGGAAATATAAAATATTTATAAGAAAACGATAGATTATATCAGGGATATAAATGTAATTTGGTAGGGATAAGTACATTTGTGTTCGGAGTGGGCTCGACCAGGTCGCTTTCGACATTTCACAATCAGTGGGCCCAGTGATGTGGTTCCAGTAATCGCTGTCCCAATACACAGGACACGTTGCTTCCATCCAACGGTCTAAATAGCATGGAATCCTTATCAACCAGAGAGGTAACGACACTCCAGTATTTCTTTGGTCGGAGCAAAATTGCCAAGAAAACAATAAAAACAAATGAAAATTATGTTTATTGTTTAATTGAAAAGAAAAAATAAGATTTGTTTTTCAAAATATAAAAAAGATTGAAGTACTAACATATTTATTGTCATTATACAAAATTGATATAGTTATATGTTTTTCATTTTCAATAAAACAAAACAAAATTAATCATTTTTCTTCTAATTTAAATATTGGAAATTTTCTTTATTTTAAAATATTTTTTTGTATGTCTAAATAGAGTATTAATGTCATATTCGTCGATTCTAAGATTATATTTCTTGTTCAAAATTTACAAGAAAAAAAGAAGAAGCCGATAACACTTTTTAGATGAAGAGACTTTCTTTGTTTTTTTACAGATATCTAATTTGAAATTGAAAATGTAATAATAAAGTATATACATTGAGATTTGAGAGGAAGGCTGTACATTTTAGTTACAAATACATCAATTAACATTATAATTAAAAATTGTTAAATTTCTCTTTGTATTTTATTTTTCTGATTTCATATCTATTCAACTGATAACAACTTGTGTTTTTAATAATAACATTTTAGTAACTACCCAAGAATAAGTCTATCGCAATAAACACAATTGAAACCAAATAACTACTGAGAATAATAATATTATAATATTTATTTGAAACACATGATTATTTCAATTAACTATTGTACATCAGTAAGCTCAACATGTTCTAGATATTTGACCGTGCAATCACATAGCCTCTATTAAACTACTAACGTTTATATTTCCTATTGCCTATACCGTATCTCAATAATTGAAAATGACAAATTTTTCAAGAGCCTGGCCCACTGACAAGCGACCTAGATAGTACTACTACATTATTATTAAGGTAAAATAATCACAAGAAAATAATCGGTTCAAGCTGGAAAAAGTAAAATAAAATCACATGAATTAGATTATGACACCACCCGTTAAATAAAATAATAGAGCATGAAATAAAAAAAATTAATTGTTGGGTATTTCTCTAGCAATGATCACCCACAAAATTCCAAACAAAACCAGGGGCTTAGGCCCAACCACTCCATGAATTAATAATAATACCTCTAAGATGGCTTTATAGTTGGTATTATAAAGACACCTACCCACAACACCCCCTTTCTCCAATTCCTCTCACTCACCACAACAACTCCTTTTTTTACCTCTTCACATTCTCCATTTCACAGGGTTCTGATCATGTTGGGGAAGAGGCCCCGGCCAATGATCGGAAAGTTGTCGGAGTTGTTGGTCTCGAGAGGCCGCACGGTGGCATATTTGGACACCACCGGAAGCCCTAGAGGCCCATTAGACATGAAGATGATGCAATCATCACCAAGAGGCTTAAAAAACTATGATCTTGGTGGTGTTGGTCTTGGAATTGTAGTGGCTCTTGATAAATCCAACGAGGTTGCTGCACGTGAAGTTTTGCCCAAACACGCCGTTTGCACCTCCAATTTGAACCGGTCCGGCCCAATCCCGGTTCACTACACCAAAAACCCAGATGAATTTGATGTGGAGGAATACACCTATGTGACATGCCACGTACCTAACAAAACGTTCACTAAGGTATACTATGATGGTGGTGAAGGTGAAATTCGGAGACATTACAACAACAGCAACGTTGGAGTTCTCAGAAGAACCGCACCACAACCTTTGATTGTTGAGGCCGAATCATTGTACCCCACATCGAATTTTCTCAGTTCATGTCACTTATGCGGAAAGAAACTCCACGGCAAAGACATATACATGTACAGGTATCGTATTAACTCAACGTACCCAAAAAAATTTATTGCTTAATTAATTAAATTTTGCGTTTTTTTTAGATATATCAATAATAATAATAATAATTGGCGTGTGGTTTTGTACCACAGAGGAGAGAAAGCGTTTTGTAGCCCAGAGTGTCGTTCGAGTCAAATAATGATGGACGAACGGAAGGAACGGTGTAGGTCAGAAGCTTCAAGGTCTGTGGAAATGTCAAGCTCGCCATATGCAAGGGAACAGATATTTTCAACTGGGATTCTTGCGCTTTAGCGTTACTCTCTGGGTGCGGAAATAAATTAATTCACCAGAGATTGATGAGTCTAAGCTATGAATAATATACCTATAGCTACTACGTATATACATAATAATAATAATATACGGCTATACTATTATTGACTATCTGGAATTAATAGTATATGAGAGTTAATTAAGACAGCTTGATTGGAAACAACAAAGAAAAGTTTTGATCGGCTAAAGGGGTAGACATTCTGATGTATTTTTGTATTACCAAGAAGGCAAAGAGTTATGAATTTTCAGATCTCAGTTGCACACATTAAAGTTTGTTCTGTTTCTGAGTTCTGTTTCAAAGATCATAGATTAACTCAGACTGTTTCTGGGTGTTTTTTTTTTTTTTTTTTGTTAAAATACAGAATAAAGCTTCAATTTTGTAATCAGAAATTATAAAAACAATTGTACTAATCCTTCCAAAATTTGGACCATCAAAATAGTTTAAAACTTTAAATGATCGTCATATTTTATCATTAAATAGTCTCTTAAATTATAGCCCATGTTTAATTGTGAGATTTTATTTTCAAAGACCCTAAGTTAATAGAAATTAGAGAGTATTTATCTAAAATAAATTAAATTGAACAAGTACTTAATCTATTACCAAAATTTTCCCTTAAAAGTTCTTTCCTGAAAACTAGTTGTAGTCTTTTAATTATTTTAAGAAATAAATTTGATGACTACATTTTTTATCTAAAATATAATGTTGGTCATTCATTTTTTATTTTATCCCTAGATATTTTTAGGAATTTAGTTCTTATTCAGTTCTCTCTCTTTACTGGAAAAAAAATCAAGTACTCTCTCTCTCTCAAAGCCTGACACGTATAGAATAACAAAAATTTGTACTTTTGTTATATTATTGTGGCATGTTTCATTTCACAATAATTTTAAGCGCATCCCATAGTTTTTTTTAAAAGTTATTTAACAAGAAATAACGAGGGCAGAGTTGAAAATATTAACTCAAAAGAGATTAAATTGATAAAAATGTTTACATACGATCCAAATTAAAAGTAAACTTAATATACAGGGACCGAGAATATTTAAAAATTTTCCATCTCAAAATTTCTTCCCCTATTTTGTTCTATAGCGGATTGCTTTAATTGCAGCTCATAAATGGTTCATAAGTCATCTAAAAATGACAAATGGGGAAGACTTGAGAGAGGAGAAAGTGGGGGTAAAAGTGTAAAACTAAAAGGGTGCATGTATTGGGACCTTTTTTTGAACACAAGAAGAAGAAGCTGTCTCATAAATGTGTTATTTCGTCGTTTAAGTGGATGCCATTCAGTGGGGACCATTGGATGGGACCCGCTTTGAAAATGAATACACCACCAATGTCCAATAGAATGAATATGACAAGGGAATCCAACTATCCCCACTAAGAAAAAGAAAACAAGAAAAATCATCAAACGAGAAAGAGAATCATATCATGGTTCCTACTTCCTAGCTACTTTATGCTTGGGTACCCCCTTTTATTATTCGTGACTCGTCACCATATGCCCCCACTACCAATCTCTATTTCTCCTCCAAAAATTTATTTCCTTAAAAGTGAACATGATTCTGCTCCCTGCTCTCAGGAGAGGGCTAAGTGCTATGTCGACATACATAGTCATAGATCTGTTGCTTTTGCTACTTTTTTTTTCTCATAAGCTATTCAAGTATTGTTAGCGTGGCTGAATTTCATTTGCATAGTTTAGACTTTAGAGAAAAAAAAAGGGGGGGTCAGTGATATTATTATTGTGCACAGAAAAACTTACGTAGTTTGCATGAGTTCGAGAAAGAAACAAAAAGCAATGGCTTTCACATCTTCTACCTCATGGATGGAGTAACTATTTTGAGTATTTTCATTTACTGAATAGTCCAAGGCAAAATGCCTCAAACATGACTTTCAAATCCACGAGATAATTTCCTTTGAATAGTTTATGGGGTAAAGGTAGTAATTTATTGTTGTTGTGGTGCATACAAACTTAATAGTTTGAAAAGAAGAAAATTTTGAGATTGATTAAGTGGTAATTGTAGGGTGAGTGGTTTAGGGAGTGTAATTAACGGAAAACAAAGCAATAGAACAAAACTAACTAAAAGAAAATAATGGGACAAATATAATGATTTATGGAGGTAGTTATAAGAATAATATCTTAAAGCATATTTTAATTAAGTTCTTTAAGCATGTTGTTAAGAGTTAAAACTCATTTAAATCATTTTTATGTCTCTAAAGGAATTAGTTTCTGATTATCTATTGGAAAATATCTTAAAGCCTACCAAAAAAGAAAAATCACACATCCCCTTTATATATATAGATAGTAAATTTTATTGAAATATTTTAAAGTTGTAATTATGTACTTTTTTAAACTAATATTTTTATACCCATTAACATATTTAAAAGGTTTTATCATAAAAGTGAAGCTTTAAATAATTTTAATAAATTCGTTAAACATTTGAAAATGTCCAAGTCAATATTGAAATAGAGACTTATAAAAGTTAGTTTTAAACCTTAGATCAGAAAATAAGTCAAGCAAAACATAATTCAACCCATTTTCACCCTTAGGTTTAATAATAATAATAACTTTTTTGTTTGGTAGCTATACAAAATGAGAAAATAAAATTGCATTGAAAATTATAATAACTTTCTCTTATTGACAAAACATGAAAATGATCAAAATTGACAAACCCATCTACACAATATGCATGAACTCTTCTACAAGTTTTTGTCGATGAAACATGCAATCTCTATTGACTAGCTATTCCAAATATATGAATATGTCATTTAAATTTCTACATCCATTTCAAATCCCCAAATTTCTTTATTAAACTCCTCTCGAATAGATAATAATCCCTACGATAGTATTTTTAAGTAACGTTAACAACACTTTTATTTGTTTCTTATAAAATTGATTAGTATTAAATTGGATTTTACTTTTTTTATCTGTAAGAATAAAAAAAAATATTAAAAGATCTACAACACTCACCCTTTATTCAATCAACTAAGATAAACACTCTTAGTAATTAGATTTGGTTCTAATAAAGAAAAAGTAGACTTTAAAAACAAAAATGTCAACGAGTATTGATTTACAAATCAATGATTACACTTGTAAACAACTTAAGTTCTACACATTTAAATTTTATTAAGGTTTAATCAACACGTAAAATATAAGTTCAACACTTTAAGTTTGTGACTCTTAAAATATATTTATGAGAAATGCATACTTTATTTTGAATGATAGTGACAAGTTTCAGTCTTTGTCTTAAAATATCATGTTTTCGGAACAAATGCCTAGGGCTTTATTTCCCCTCCCCGAAATATAATAATAAACAATTTGGTTAAATAACAACTCATTATTTTAGTCTGAATAAAAAAATTCTAACTAAATTAAACTTTAAAAAAATAAAGAGAGGAGACTAAGCATAAGTTTAACACTTGGGGCAAAATTACACAGCTAAGTTGATAGATACCTCCCAAGCTGTGCACAAAGGTATTAATAGAAGACACACCATTCATGCATGCAACGGCTAAATAACTGTAGTATTACAAATGTAATAACCATACATAAGCACAGAAGAAACAATCGGTATTGTAAAACCGTTCTTACATACTTTAATCCTCCCTTGTTTATCGCGGAGAGTTGCACACCAACACATTTTACTGATAGTACATTAGGTGTTGGGTGGTCGCAACATTCTGGAATCTTGCATCATAACCAGCCCCAGGAGCACCCATTCCCATGGCTACCTGTTTTAGGGCATGTTGACCTTGTTGATGCATAAGGGCATGTGCACCACCCATTTTACTCAAAGCCATTTGGCGTTCATAAGCTGCAAGACTAGCAAGAGAAAATCCCGACACATTCGCAGAAGTAGGTGGTGGGAGAGGAGTTGAGGCAGTCCCTGGAGGAGTAGGCTTGCTACCCCATGAACACTGAAATATATTAAAAGCATTAGATACAACATTTTCCAAAGTCTTTACTTCAGAGTTAGAAAGCTCAAATTGTATATGGTTAGAGTACGATGTAAGATCTCTATGGACAAGGGACTAGCTTTTTTTGAGAAAAAAGGTAAATAAATAATTGTATTTTACTTCAAAATATCTTTTTTTTAAACAGAATTACATATGACATAAAATTCTAATTTAATAACCGGGACACCATTTTTCAAGGAGCACCCAAATAACAGATGACATTAAATTCTAGTTTAATAACTGGGACACCATTTTCTCAAGTAGAATCCAAGTAAATGGGTAAGTGGCAAGAATACCTTCCATACGAACAGCCATAAATATTACACTGCTACAATAATATGACACACAACATACTAGAATTATCAACATATAAATATCTTGCTATTAACAACATACCTTGATAGGTTTGCCAAATAGAATTCGAGCATTACCCATCTGTATAGCAAGAGCTGCTTCAGCATGGGTACTGTATCTCACAAACCCAAAACCTTTGTCTCGTTGCACCCTAACATCTTCAATAGTTCCGGCATTAAGAGAATGAAAATGTTGATGGAGATCAACAGAAGTAACCTGCAATTTCACAGCCTATGAAAACTGCCACAAAGCAATTTTACAACAAACAGAATTTACACAACTTGGCTATACATATTTAATGCTGCTCACAAGTTGCAAATCTAACTGCCTAATATAGTACTGAAGCACTGTATCTATGCACAAAGCTACAAGAGCAGTTTATACTACACAAGCACAAATTTATATAGCCAGGAAAAAGTATTTCAGATGGATATGAAGAACTAAAAAGGTAAAAGCTCTGGGAAAAATATTATCCTTGCCTCTGGAGCAAGATTGCCAACATAAACAGTGGTATATTGAGGATTCTTCTCAGGAGTGTCATCATTGGTTGTTTCTTGGCCATCTTCTACAAAAAAAAAAAAAGCCAACCATAAGCAAAGATCATTCACCAATCAAAATCTACAATCATGCCATAATGATCAATTGATGGAAAAATATCAATATAACTGCAAAAGATAATATTTAAAAAATGCCAATCATGATGAACATATAGAAGATAAATCAAAATATTATATCAGCTGATAGAAAAGCTAATATTTGGAAATTGGAAGTGTCTCGTTAAAATTAAAATACTATTTGAAACAAACTTTCCTGTCCGATAGCAACGGGTTTAAAACTACACTTCATATGTAAACAGGAGATGAAAATTAGAATCCAATCATCTCTAAAGCCAACTGAAACTGCAAATCATAATAAATAAACTCAATCTCACCAGATGATCCATTGGTCAACTCCACGACACTTCTCGAATCTGAAGTCTGCTTTTCATCACTGGCACTGGCCCCTTTGGTTGCCCAATTACAACGAATCTGTCTACTTCCAAGCCATTTTCCTGAAGTGTTGGGGAAACATTAAAAGATTAAAAAAATTAGATACAAATGAAGCATCAAATGCAATTAACAACAAACAAAAATTAACCAAACAGTAATTTAGTGAACGAAATATCCCATGGAAATTATCACTGCTGATGGTGAGGACTTGATACCAAAAATTTATGTTCAAGGACCAAATAAAAGGTCAAAATGGTTATTTGATTTTCAAAATAAATAACAGCCAATTACTATGTCCCATTATCAGATCCCCCCTATATAGTATTAAAGATTCAATTATCATATATAAACTTCACAATATTCATTCATACATCACGTGAAGCATGTTAAAAATGAAAAACTAGCATTTACAAAATGAGTTTATCTTACCAGTCAAATCATTTATAGCACTTTGAGCATCCTGATAAATTGAATCACAGAACCAAAACATCCTACCATTAGAATGGAAAACACCAAAAGCTGTAAGAATAAATGTGGAAATGAAGTGACTATTTCATGCCTGCTGATTCCGAAAAGAAACAAACCCAAATCCCCTGGAACGGCCTGTCTTCTGATCCCACATTACCCTTGCATCACTGTAACCAACAAGCCAAAGTAGTCAATAGTGGATAGCAGTGCGTGGCGGTCAGCCTCCCAAAACACTATAGCGGTAGCAGGATGGCCGCAATTTTGATCCCTAAGTACATTTATATTGCAAGATATATATATATATATATATATATATATATATATATATATATATATATATATATAATATGCTGAAAAAAAATAAAAAAAACACTTAAAATTAAACACATTCATAACCAAGTTTCCCGAAACAGCAAAAGAAATAAGAAAGTTGAAAGAAAAAAATGAAAGAAAGGGTTGATGAAGGGCTGTCAGAACAGTGGCCAGAATTGCTGCTGAGAATGCCGCCGGAGACACTACCGGAAAAGGATTGAAGGTTGGGCAGAGGTAGGGTTGAGAGGGTGGAGCATTGTGTGGGAACAGAGCTACTAGGGTTGAAAATGAACAGAGCTAGGTCGACTACGAGTTTAATAGTTTGGACTTTGGAGCAAGTAAAACTCACCATTTTACTTAAAGACATGTTTTTAATTTATTTTATTTTATTTTTTTAAAAGAACCCTTAAATGAAATGCAACATTTTGCTCCTAATTATTTTTTAAGAAAAAACAACAAATAACGATGTTTAGTGTCGTCTTCTTCCCCATGACTTAAACCTGGCTGTTGCAACTGCATCTGTCACAAAACTCCGCGATTTTGGCCATGAAGAGCGGCGTGACGGCCACAACAGTGAGGTGCAGCGCAATGCACCTCTTAGGAGCGGCAGTCAGCTGCTCCACAGCACCACTATAGCACACAAAAGTGGTGCTATTAGCTACTATGCAACGAACCATAATAATCATATCATTATACTACAAATATGAATTGATTTCACATATAAATTCAGGTATCTGCATTTCCAACAAAATATCTATAGTACACCACAAAACAAAATAGCAATGAGAAGGAAAAATAGAGGGTATATAAAAACTTACGAACAACTAGGATATACAGAGAAGCAAGCATACAATGTGGCATCTGTAACCTCAGGACTAAGGTCACCGACAAAAATATTAAAGTGACCTGAATCCAAAAGGAGAGAAAAAGGTGAAGTTGTCTTTCCATAATACAAAGCACAATAAAATGACCTCAAAAAGTACATGGCCAGCAAGAATATAACCTGAGGTATCCTCTCTCTGGCTGCTAGCATAAGCCCAGTTAACCTTAATAGGCTGCCCAAAACTGTAGACAATGTGTTGTTGTGTTTAAATATTAAATTAATAAAAGTTGTACCATAAATCAAAATTAAGATTCCACATACATATTCCTCCCATTGAGAGTTACAATAGCAAATGCAGCAGAACTGCGATCAAAGTAGTCCACAAACCCATAGGATGACTGCAAATAACAAAATAATGCAGATCATCAAGATTGAGATGACGCAAGAAGAGCACATAATATGGAAATCACATATGCCTAACATCTAGCCAAAGATCTTTTGGTGAATACCCAACTTGTTATTCACTACAGGCAGCTAATGGAAATCATGAATTCTATCATACATTATCAAATATCACTCCATCATTTTATTCTTTCTTTGAAGATATCATTAATTCATTATAAAGTATAAACAAAGCTGACCTTCTCTTTCCTAATAAGCTTGCATCCTTCAAGGGCGCCTGCAGTTGAAAAAAGCTCTTGAAGAAGGGAATCTGTAACCTGGGGATGAATGTTGCCTACATAACTGCATATCCGCCAGAAAAGTGATTAGATATTTAAAATGAAATACACAAAGCAAAACGGTAAGTTAATAAGCCCAGGGGACAAAAAAAATGGATTCACTTACTATATAAAAAGAGAGACCAACAGATAAAATTAAAATATTTCTAACTAAGGATTATCTTAGAGACAATGAAGTCAACAAGTGACCTAATGAAGCTAAACTGGAAGAAAAAAATGATTAAATCAAAATAAACAAAAGAACAGTCGAATATGTTAATTTTAAAAAAATGAAAATAAAATGTCTATTAACACTCACACACTGCGGCATGAACTCGAATCAAAGCCAGGTGGCAGATTTCCACTCAAGATAGGCTCTATCTGCAAAATAAAAATGTAAGAAGACAGAAAAAAAAAGAGTTCCTAAAAGTAAAATTATCCACCCTCCTCTCAACTAATCTAATCAAACAAATCGCATTTCGAAAACCATAAAAATACCTACAAGTCTCAACAAGTAAAAAGAAAAAAAAAACAAAACGACAAGACGAATTCGCACCACTAAATCACACGTATCTAACAGAAATTAAAAACTGATAGTTGATCAATTAGCGTGAAATTGAAGTAAAACAGTAATCACGATTATAAGACGACGGATTTGGAATAATTAAGCTGAAAATAACAATAATAAGTACTATGAAGATTGAGAAAAATAAAACTAAAAATGAGAAAATAATAAGAAGGAAGGGAAAAGAGGAACCTGAGGAGGAGTAAGTAGAGCAGGGTGGTGGTAGAGAGATGGTTGCATCATGGCTTGCTGCCTTAACCTCTGAGGCTGCATCTTCAATTCTAGGGTTAGGGATGCAGAAGAAGAAGAATAAATGGGGATTCAAAGGAAATGGAAGCAAAACTGAAAAACAAGAGAAAGAAAAAAACAAAATAAAGGAAAAATAAAAAAAGGGAAAAAAGAAAAAGAAAAACCCTCGAAAGAGAGGGGAAAGAAGAGAGACAAAGGAAAGACGAAGAAGATGATACAGGTTTGTTTTGGAGGGACCTAGTCTCAGACACACTTCGCCTTTAAAACAAGTTGAAAGAAAGGCCATTAAAAAATAATATTAATTGAAAGGGATAAGCTACAGAGAGGACCACCGCTTCCGCTAGATTTTGTCTCTGAACTACGCTCATGGACTTCTTTTCCCAAGCCCAGAAAGGAATTATAACTCTGAGAGGCCCATTATTGCAAAAGGAATTTTTGTTTTTTGTGATTTTTGCATATTGAAAAATCTATAATCCAGCTCGGAGGAGAATAAGACATTTTAGACAAAAATTATAGTTGAAAGTGTATTATTTTCATGAGGAGTAATTTATGTACAGATCCAAAAGATACCTGGAAATTTACAAAAGAGATAAATAGAAATCATAAAAGATAAAGAAAGATATGATTAACCATAAATAAATTATTTATAACATTTTTCTTTGGATATTTATTATCTAAAGTTTTGTTTCATTAAAATTTCACTTGGAAAAAATCTTGTGAGATAAAAACCTAATAAAAAAAATAATATATCTTTCTTTAATAATTTTCTTCACACAATATCAATCAACTAATAATTCTAAATATTACATATTTATACTCATAATATGAAGACACACAATATATTCGCCCACAATGATAATATTAATCATATTACGCTATTTTAAAATTACTAATTATTACGTACTTAATTATTAGATTGCATATACTCAATAATCATACATGATATTTTAACAATATTTATAAAATTTAATTACTGAAATCATAAATGATTCCTTTTAATCAAATATACATATAGAAATATAGAAATAGTATAGATAAGATTAATCAGGATATCCCGTATAAATTGAGACAAATTAATTTTCATAAATCAAAATTTTAATAAACAGTAAAATATCATATTTTTAATAATATTAATAATAAATCCTTTTTTCTCACAATTTTTCCACTTCTGGTAATAAATAACCAATCTTTTTTCTATTCTCACTCTTCAAGAATGATAAATTCTTTCCTTTTTTAATTTTGTATTATTATTTTTTTCACCATTTAGTTGCGAAAATAAATCACTTTTTTAAATTCATTGTGTAATAAAAAAGGCATTATATGTATATGAAATTCCATTGAGGTGTCAATATTAATAATAATATACAATTATTTATGAGAGTATCTTGGTCAAATATCAAATAATATACTTAAACTTCAGGAAGTACAATGTCTTTAGTGATAAAATTTATTATTAAAACTTCTTTCTTTCACAAGGTCTTCCCCACCTTTTATAAAAAGTAAACTTTCAGTATTTTTTATTTGATAATATCTTAAAGACACATTACATCTAAATAAATCTTATATTTGTATGAACAATATAATTATACACATCATAATTATGAGGAATATAATTAGTAAGATACAAAAATTCTTTAATTTTGAAATACAAACTCAAAAAATATGAATTTATCTTAGCATACTCAAATTATAATAAAATTTATAGGCCTTAACCATTAAGTCATGATTTTCTGATTGAGACAAATTATTCTTTTGGTTGTACTTTTGCGTTATTTTCTCATTTTTTGTGAAAGAAAAATATTCTAAAATTTTTTCATTCATGATAGAGCCTACAATTACACAAAACACTTATATTACTCAAATGATGAATTTTGAAAAACTAATAACCGCGGGAAATACCGTTAAGTTTACATCAGCCATAGCTGCATTAAAACAAAGGATGGAACAACATGATAAACCTTGAAGACATGTCTGAAAAGTGAGTGTTGCTCTGAAACTCCTTGATACTCTGGGCAATGAACCATAATGTCTGCTGTTTTTTTGCATCACAATTTAGCTTCATAACTCCAACTAATGCCTTGTTTCTCCTTAGTAATGTTCAGCATTCTGTTACTCGCTGACTTTTCTATCAATATGCTCCGCAGGAACATTGCAAGTAGCTTTATAGATAAGTTTCCCTAACACAATTCCATTCGAGAAGCTCACTGTATCCCCTTTTCCTATCTCCATTTCAGGCAACACTTTCAAATGCCTCACCAGAGATTTGAGCCAGCACGAGTAGTATCAATCTGAGGAACCAAGGTATCTCCACATTTATACTTTGCCCTAACCAATTTCACCCACATGGCCTCTCTATTCGTACATAAGCCCCAACTATTTTTCATCATCTCGGGACCCCTTCAACCCCAATCCGCCAGACATTTTTGGCTTGCTTATATTCTACCAAACACATACTAATGAAATTAAAGAAAAAAAAAATCTAACCTTCAAATATAAATTTAATACAATAACTTTCTTCAATCAAATTCTTTGTATGACTTTTCTTGTAGTAACAACAATTGTCAATAACTCATGGAAGAAAAACAATTATACTATTAATGTATTAAATATAATATAACTTGGAGAAAAATACTAAGAGAGAAATAAAGTAGTGGAGAAGAGAGTTTAGAGAGAATAATAATTATGTGTATTTTTTTTAAGAGAAATAATTTATTTATAGATACAAAAAGATATTTAAAAAATTACAAAAAATAAATAAAAATAAAGAAATACAATCACAAACAAATTGTTTATAAAAGATATTAATATATTAAGTTGCGTTTTAGGTGTGTAAAAAAAGGTTGCGTTTTAGGAACGGTTCGGTCAAATCATGCCTATAATTTCCATTCCTAAGTATAAATTTCGTGAAAAAATATATATTACGCAGGATGATATTTTAAAGGTTAAAATATATTTTTAATTTTTACTTTTTACTAAAGATATTTTTTTAAAAATTATTTTGATTCCTTGACTCTCAAATTTGAGTTAATATTGTTTTTCCAATACAACATTCTTTTTTAATTTTAGGACATGATTTTAAATTATTTTTTATTTAAGATGTAAAAATTGTCTCATCAAATTCATTTACATGAAAATTATATAAATAAAAAGAAGAAATTGCATTAAAAAATTTATAATAACTTCCTCTTAAAAGTGTGAAGAAGAAAAAAAAAAGACAGGTAGATGATATATATTTTTTATAAGCAAATATAATTTTATTAATGATAATCGTCTCAACAATACAAGATATGTTGTATACTTGAAATTACAAAACATGAAAACAATCAAAATTGATAATGCACAATATGCACGAACTCTTCTATATGTTTTTCTCATGGTTCAGCATGCAATATTGATTTATTAATCTCCATTGGTTTGATATTCCAAATTTGTAAATCTGTCATTTCTGAATGAAGTTCAATATTAATGAGATTAGTGTGAATGTTATAAATGTCTTAATATTGTGTTCAATTTATACGAATGAAAAAAATCAATGACTAAAATAAAGAAAAAATATAATTTTAAAAACTAAAATATCTACAGGTATTGATTTATAAATCAATGACTAAAATTGTCGCTAACTTAAATATTAGTTCTACACATTTAAAACTTTATTAATGTTAATCAACATGTAAAGTACGCCTTACTTTTTTAAATTTGAGACTCCAAAAATATATTCATATTAAAAATATATAAAAAAAAAATCTTTATACGAACAATGCATACTTTATTTTGAATGATAAGGACTAATTTCAGTCTTATCTTTGTCTTAAAAGATGATTAGCTTCATCTTTTCCGAACAAATGCCAAGGGTTTTATTTTCACTTCCCCGAAATATAAAAATAAACAATTTGGTTAAATAATAACTAATTATTTTAGTCCTAAATAAAAAACTATAACTAAATTAAAATTTAAAAGATAAAAATTATTTACAATTTGATATCTACGTAAAATAATCTTTGTAAGTAAGTCTTAAATTCACTGGTACCAAAAATGAAGAGGAGACTAATTAGCATAAGTTTAAACTTAGGATAAAATGTTTTTATTTTTAAGTTAGGAATTCAAAGAAAAACAACAAAATCTGAGGTACTCCAAGAGTGTGAATGTTAGTTAGAGAATCTGCCGCATAATTGATATCACGAGGGGTGCAATGAAAGGCTATATAGTCCAATTTCTTTTGACCAGCAACTGGATGTCTGTAATTTCTCAGGCATGTTTGTGCAAGGTAACCGAGTTAGCATCAAACCAAGAAAGGGCATCAACTGCTAGCTGTTACACGATGTGACTCACATTCCACAAATTTATAGCTCAAGTTTCACGCATGTTTGAGTCCATTTTCTATTGCAAGGAGCTCCACTAAAAGAGGGTCACCATCTTTTATGTGACCGGCAAAACTATCCAACCATCTCCCTGCACAGTCTCAAATCACACCTCAAAAGTCCATCCCATCCTTTGTTGAGGCTGTAGCTACCATCCACGTTAATCTTCGCTAGGATTAAGTGTTTATATATATATATATATATATATATCATAATCTTCCACTTAGAGAAGAAGTATTCATTATGGACGATGCAATGAGATATAAGTACTGCGTTTAATACCTAGAAAACAAAGAAATTGTAGTGACAAACATCATCTTATAAGTAAACAAGCAGAATTTTGTTTACGACCTACATTAGTGGCTTTCTTCTACTAACACTAATAAGAACACACTACGAATAGAAGCTCAAATTGTAATATATAGCACCATTGATGACACTATTGCAGAAGCCTTTAAATTATTTTCTAGCGTTCTTAAATTATTATATAAACATGTATATATAAACTAGTATTGCCATTAAATATAAAAATTAGATAAAATAGTACAATGTAAAAATCTCTACATCCCTCTTGAACGAATGTATGAATTATAGTCAATAAATGTTTAATGCATCATAATATGTATTTAGTGGCAGCTGCGTTTCAGCATGTGCTTCAAGGAAATCAGTGTGCGAACTACTTGGTAAGCAAGGGGCGTCATCCTTGGATGCTTTGAAGTTTTGACCCTCTTGAACATATCCTTTGTTGCAGATTTGTTCAGGGGATGCTATGGGTTTGCCTTTCCGGCATCATTAGTCTTCTTTTTTTTGTTTGTTTTTAGGGTTAATTAAGTTTTTAGTCCTCAAATTATGTAATTTTGAATTTTTGATTCTTGAAATAGTCTTTACCGTTAATATCCTTTATTAAGTAATAAAATATCATGAAACAAGACAAATTAAAAGGAAAGGAGAAGAATCATTGTTGAATCATAAGTTTCAAATATTCCTGAGGAGCTAGTTTATCAGCCTATTCATTTTTTTTCATTTACAATCTATGGTGATATTTGTGATGACTTAAAGTATTTTTAAGATAAATGTCTGGATTAAAAATAATAACAACAAATTTTTAATAATGACAAATTTTTTAGAGATCAATTTTTTTTTAAAAAATAATTCATGGATTAAAAATTTAAAACTCTCTAATTTGAGGATTAAAAACTTAATTAAACCTTGTTTTTATATTTTCCCACTCAAAAAAATGAGTCATAATGTTTTTATAAACTACTTGTATAAATGATAAACTTAGAAGGAATGTGCATGGTGTAATAGATGGAATGTGATGTTAAAGCATCTATAATGCATGGTTATTTAGATGGATAGTTTATCATAATTTCATGCGCCTTATAATTACACATAGATTTAAACATCTTAAATGAAAATCACTCTAATGTTAAGGTTGTCAAAGTGAATGATTAACTAAATTTTACAATGTTTGACAAATATTCTATATTACATATTTGCTTTCTAAATTTGTTGAGATTGAAGTTATGGGTTTCCCCCCTGAATGGTTAGCATGAAAGGTAATATTAGAAATAAATAAAAAATCATTTTATTTCTCTACTCTTAAAATGGTGCCCAATTATGATTTTTTCATTTATTCGTGTAGCTAAAAAAATAGTGTCAAGTTGTTTTTTAACAAAAGTTCCCTCTGTCGTTTATGTTCAAATGAGAGTGAGTCAAATGTTTATTATTGTTGTATCATTTTAGGTTTAATATAATTTAAATTTTTCCAAAAAAAAAAATAGTGTCAAAGAACTTACAACAACTCACACATTCTAATTCGATCAAGTGAACTAGACCCTTTCACATTGAATAGGATTGTAATCCTTATTAAATTGATGGAGACTGTTTTGATTGTTCAGGTTAATATTGATTCTCTTTGGTAGCGGAAAAAGAGTTGGGAAAGCGACAAATGAAGGAAGGTAACAAACAAAAGAAATGAGAAGAATGAATACAAGAATTTGAAATACTAATTACAGGAAATATTTGCAATCATAAAAATTGAAGCCTTCAACTACTACTAATATCTATCAAAGTCTAGAGTAGAAGTTAAAACGACAAAGAACTACAAAATCAAATATATATAAAAAAAAAAGAGGCTAAAACTACTCAAAACTGCAAATGCACTCAGAATTGTGTTGATTGAGCACCTAATCCTAGCCATGTCATGGATTCAGCCGGCTTATTTGAAGCAGAGTTGGGATTGTTTATTTGATATGGTGCTTTGGAAGCAATTCTGCAAACACAGCATAAAAAGATAACAGAATTAGTCAATTAGGCCGAAACAACATTACTCAGCGGATAGTTGCAGGACAAAAAGTGGAAAACTGATTTGCACAATGCACTAGATTAATTCCTTCTTTAATCTTTACTAAGAAAATAGCACGATGCATCAATTTTCCATGACACAAAAACTAGACATAATCAGACCACGCAAAAAGGCCAGACATTCACTACACAAACTGGTTGATACTGAGATTGTTTCAAATGATCAATCTAAGAGAGGGATAAAAGTTTATGTTTGAAAAGGGAAAAAAAAATCAAAGATGCAGCCTCATAACAAACAGAATCACCAAGCAATATTTCCTTGTTTGAGAGGCTTACCTATCTTTTCTCTTAGAAAGGAACCGATGAAGTGAAACTTTCCTAGCAATTGGCAGTTCTGTACAGAAATTAAATTTATGATCAGAAAAAAAACATGAAACATAATACAAAAGTATTGGCTTTGGTCATCTCAAAATAGTAGAGATCAAAAGAAAGTACCACAAACAATTGGTCTGGACGGTGCTTGAGGGGAGACATTAGGAACAAAGGAAGGATGATTCCCTTGCTGGTTATGAGTGTGAGCACATGCAGAGGTGTTTTGGCTTTGGGATATTCCCTTGCCGGCTAATGACATTATCTCCTCCAATTTTTCAGCAGGAAAATCATCAAACACAACAACTTGCCCAGCATAAAAGATTGTCAACTGAGCAGCTTTAGGCTCCTTCTCTATAGACTTAAATGCACTGTAGATCATTAAATAAAGGAACACTTATTAATCATTATGAAACTTTATGCATTCATGACTCAACAGATTTCCTCCAGAGGAACACTTATTGAAGGACTACGATCTCATGCACTGCTATAAAGTGAATGCAGAGAATCCATTCCCCTCACACAAAGAATGACACACGAAAATCTGTTAACTAACTTCGTAGCTAATTAAGCACAACAACACACCTTGATTTGACCATGGTTGGAACCTCTGAGTGGTGAGGATAAGCACTCTGGGGAGATAGGAAATCCACAGTAGTTGGGTTCCGTTGCTTGATGATGGTGGGAAACAACTCCATGGTTGTTGCAGAGTGACACGATGTCTCAGGGGAACCTGTGAAACAAGGAGGTTAAGGAAAACTCGTATAGAAAACATGCAAGTCCATGGCAGCTTTAGCTTAGGAACACATATGTTAAAGTTCGTGTTATATAGCAATCGACCACACAAAATCACTTTCTTTTAGGAGAACAATCCGTAACATTTCAAGGAGAAAAATATGGACGGTTAGGGCTCATATCCAAAGGCAAAACACGTTTTTGTTAAACTTCTCATTTTGCATCGCTATCGGTTGAGATACCTTTTATTCCTCTCCGAATAAGAAGGAAAATTTAGAAACCACGAGTCAGATTAAGATCCGTTTTTACATAAGTATCCAATAAAAGTTGAGCAATCGAAAGCATTTGAAACATTGAACATAGAGAAAAGCTCAAGCGGTCTAAGAACAAAAATAAAAATAAAAACTTAATCGAAACCAACGATTTGACGAATTGGCTTCCTTCTAAGTTCTAACAGAATAAAATTCAATTAATTTAGGGTTAATTGAGGAATAAAATTAAATAGGTACCGTAAGTATCGGGGGTGCGAGTCATCCCGAGGGTAAGGTCTCCGAAGGCACCTTTTTCCTTGATGTATTGGCTCAATAGACTACAAGTCTGAGAGAAAGTGGACTTCTCGGCCGGCGACTTGGCCGGGCGGGGGCCGGAAAATGCCGAATATTCCGATGAGCTGGACATTCTGGTAGCCGTAAAAATGAAAATGAATCCAGAGAAACAGAAAACCGAAAGGAATCGTTGTTGACGGCAAGCTCTGAGGATGGAAGAAGCTAATGGTTGGTGGTGGCGAAGGGTTTATGGTTTATGGTATATATAATAAGGTTGACAATTGGGAAAATAAAATTGAAGCACGAGGAATATGTGGGTGTTTTAAATTTAATATAATGTTGTGGTTCTTTATTTTTTAATAATTAAATTAAATTTGAAGAGAAGTTTCCACCACGTGTTGTTTGCGTTGGTTAAAGGGATGCGGCAAAGTTTTGTCGTTGGCTTTTGTTGTGTGCACACCGCAAGCAATTACGTGGTTCGCTTCCTTTCAAGACTGCGCTCCTCAGTGCCATTAATGCGTTTTTTAACATTGTGAACCACAGCTCATATCACATGCACAAACACTGTGTCTTCAATTTATTATACTTTATTTTTTAGTATTCAGTTTCAATTTATTACACTTATTGTATAAAATACTCGCCGTCTCATTATAATTATCATCTTTAATCTTAATTATTTTTCATTTATATCTTTTATAGTATTAACCGTGAATAATAAAATTTATAAATAAATAATGATATAACATTATTATTTTTTCATTCATTTATTAATTTTTATTAATATTTATAAAATAACCTAACACAACTATTATTTTGCAACAGGAAAAATAATTTTATATTTTCGTTTAACCACAATTCATTGTCAAAAGTAAATAATGAAAAGCCATCTAATAAAATAGTGTAAAATGGAAAATTAATGACGAATTAAAAATTAACCGAAGAATTTGAGAAACTAAAAATTTGAAATTTAAAAAAACAAAAGAATGCTCCTATCATTCTTTCTAATAATAGTATCTTTCCAACACTCTTTGGTTAAAATTTATTGATAATCATGTATTTTTTAGATCTTATATTTAAATTAGGAGAAAAGAATATCACTAAAATTTCTTATATAAAAAAAGTTGGGAGGTTAAAAACTTAATTAAATCTATTATTATTATTATTTAAATTCTAATATTCTTATTCAAGTTTGTATAATTATTAATAGGATGAAGTTTTTTTTTATCTAGCGAACATATGGGTTAAAAAATTATAAGTAGTTTTTGTTAAAAAATAATTTATAAAAAATATTTATTACATGAGAAAATCATAATTTTGGACTTGATTAAAAAGGGAATCAAATTTTCTGAAAACAAAATTCAAATCTAATTAGTTTGGAGTTAATTTGGGTAGTTGTAAGTATCAATACATTGTCTTAAAAAACAAGTTTCAAAACAATTTGCATTACCAATTCTCCATATTATGTTTTTTTTAAACATGTTTTCAATTACGATATACTACATCCTTCTCTTTTTTTTTTTATATCTTTTTGTAGCTACCCCTAAAAAAATAATTGATGTTTTAAAATTTCTAAATTTAATCAATACTTTTAAATATATTCTTATTTAATATCCACTGCCCAGTAATGGTACATGATGCAAGTATCAAATATTAAAGTATTAAATAAAGATATTTTAGTTCAGATAGAATAATTTTTAATTTATATACAATAATCTTTTTTCAGGGACTATGTACAATAATCTTAAACATAATGAAAAAAAATGTACTATTCGATCGTTTTCAAGAATTTGAGGCATGATTAGTATTTTTAATCAAATTAAGGCATATAAAATCATCGAATTTGGGTGAAACAAAAATAGGTAATGGCTCATGTGTAAATTAAGGTTATATTGAAAGAGGTGTTTATATATTTAATGTCCGATAATGACTCTAACAAAATTCTTTTCATAAAAAAATATTTATGAAAAACCAAAAAAGTCAATGGAATATAAACACCAGGACACTTCTAATTGCTACGAATAGCATATACCCATAAATCGTTATTGTCAATTTCACCTTATAAAAAAGTTTTCAAGTTATATATTGATGATAATTATTTTAGAAATTTTATTAAAAATGATTTACAATTAGTTACAATATTACAACTAGTTAAAACTTAATTTAACAACTGTTTATACTGTCTTAAAATTGAATAGGCCAGGAGAAAAAAAGTAGGATGAAATTTGTTTAAGAACACGAGTTGTTCACACTTCACACACTGTCTTTAAAAATTGAAGAGGCCAGGAGAGAAAAGAGTTCATAGCTAATTGACTACTTTTTAGAAATCAATACAGAGAAAAAGAACGATAAAATATAATACTAATGAAAACCTAAACAAGTGGAAATGGAAAGCAAAATCTTCCGTGTGTGTAACGCGGAGTTTTGTGGTGCGGCAAAGTTTGTTTGGTACACACAAATAACACCGCCAGACCAAACAGCTTCTTATAAGGCATGGCTTACTCTTAAAAAAGGAACAAAAAAGAAAGCTATTTGTAGAAATATATGTGAACTTTATCATTTGTTCATTGATAATACTGGTGCATTGTGTTTTTATTTTATGAAAAAATAAATAAAATATTAAAATATACTTCTTTCGGTCTCAAATATAAAAATACATACATTTTATTTCTCTAAAATATAATATTTTATTATTTCTAAAATAATTTTATTTAATTGAGATTTTATTTTTAATAATTCTTCTTTATTCCTAATAATAAATTTTAACGAAAGATAAATTAGAAAAATAATTTTTAAATAAGATTGATACAATTAAACGTGATTAACTAATTTATTTTCATAGTTTTCGTAGTTAGTTAGGGTGAATTAATTTTTTTTCCTTATTTGACGCCGGAATAGTAGTACATAATTTTAAAATAAACTATAGTAAAGTATAATAATAAATAATGTAGAAATAATATTATTCATTTGATGGAGGTGTCACGGGCCAAGACTGAGTCTTAAGGTGATGTTCATGTTCATCAGTCATGAGTCATGACTCGTGACCTCTCTAAAGTATTGTCTATTGATTCCCCTTTACGAAACACCCTTCATTTTGCCAACAATTACAGGGCCTAAATCTGCATCACCCATTGGGTTTATAGAGTTGCAAACCGAACACAAAACCAATTGGAGGCTTATTTTTAGATGTATTGACTTGACAGAATTCGGGTTGGAGAGGCTTATTTTTTATTATACATATCATATTTATAAAATCTTATATTAATCTAACATTATTTAATAACCTATTATATACGCTGTCATTAAAATTGATATAATATACTTTTAAAATATATAAAAGTTAAAAACCCTTTGACTATATTTTTACAGTTGTTTACATTTGACAAAAAATAAAAAATAAAATTGAGATAATATATATTTATAATCGACAAATTGCATTTTATATAAAGTTGATTGTGTGAGGTGATAAACAACTATGTTACACACACTTTGACCGTGAAACAACCATGAATGTGTGGTTGTTGAGGAGTACCCACCCTGTATTGTTTCTACCGCTTCTTCAGGCAGAAAAATATCTGGAACGAGGTTAAGAAATTCCACATTTTGAGGAATGTGACAAATAATCAGTAACCAAGGACTTTAGAAGAAAGAGTAGATGGATGAGAGAAGATCTTTAAAGTGATAGGGTCCAGGGATTGAAATAGAAGGTCTGTGGCACCAAGTTATAGGAAAATGTTAAGCTTACAACCGACCTCGCATTATTTGATACTACTACTATAAGGTTCACCTGTTGACAAAATTAAATCACTTGCATTACTAGGCTTTGCAGTTCTTTTTTATATTACACTCAGAGCTCAGTGGGAATGCTCTAATCTTCCTCAGCAGAAAAATGAATGCATAATGACAAATTCATAATTCTCTTGCTTGCAATAATCCCCCTTATCTAGTAAACTTACGTACGCATATGAAAATTTTCTGTATTTACAACTCCATTTCAGAAAGCTATAAAATGTAGACAAGTGAACTTACAGAATTAAAAAAAGAAAAGCGTGACTTGACTTCTCCAACCTCCACAAAAAATGATCTAATACAGACATAAATTGAGGCCCTAGTAAAAGGAACAAGGCCAGGAATTAGTGAACATGAAACCTCAAAAATCATAATCTATATCTGTTACATTCTGGGACGCAGAATGCTTTACCAACTGTCCTTGCTCATTGTACCGATCAAGGTTCTCACAGGGAGCAGGATAGATGGTACCTATTACACGGCCTTGAACAAATGCACACTGAAAGATATGCTTCTTCTTGTAGGTTAGACCAACTGACATATCTTTAAAAGTCACATTTCTCACAGGAATCTCTTCACTACCGTGTATGCGTACTGGCACGCGAACTCCTTGGCCATGGACTGTGGTAAAGCTTATGTCTCTGAGAATTGGGAGTGCCAAAGGGTCATACCCATCATCAGGGTGTTCATTGTAATCTGTCTTCATAACAATTCCAACTCGAACATTCTCAAATGTTATATTCCGATAAGTTATTTGGCGCACATATGCTCCTCGTCCAGGGGCGGTCTTGATCCTCACACCGCGCCTAGAATCCCATATAAGAAGATTCTCCACCGTGACATTGGATACCCCGCCAGACATTTCACTGCCTATTGAGATGCCAGCACTGTTCCATTTGATAAAAAATAAAATCATTAAGATATGAAGACCCCAATACATGATGAGATAGACAGACACAAACTGATATGAAGCTGTCAAAATTTAACTAAGATTGGTTTATGCAAAGAAAAGTTAACAAGAAATATCTATACAAATATATCCAGGACCATCAATTGGAAAAGTTGACATCAGTCAGACAAAGGTGTTGATTTTACCTGGAGTCTATGAACCACATATGTAGACTATTGAGATCCACGAGTGAGGTTATTCAATAAAAGATTGAAAGGAAAAGAGAGGCTCCAAAGATAATTTCAAACAAAAGCACAAATTACACATGGTATCATGCTGGTGGTAGAATAACCAAATCAGGTATGGCATAATGGCAAATATGTATTTCTTGAAAATGCGTAGAATTGCATAGCTTAGAGTACTGTTAAAAATTCAGGTGAAGCATAAAGCAAGATAAGACATGAAACCGGTGTTTCCTGGGTATTTATACATTTTACAGACATGGTAAAAAATGCATGGCACGATATAGTCAGAAATAATTTATTTACACTCAGGCTCTTCATTATGCAGGCATACTAAAAGCAGCAGTTACCTTGTGTTTGGGAAAGCTTAAATTATGGGAAAGTAACCCTTTTTTTTACAAAGCTGCCTAAAGAAAGTGATTATTTTCCCAAATAAAAAGATGCTGAAAGGCATTCAGAAAATTACAAATTGGTTGGGTTAGGGATTCACCTGACCATAGAGCGAACAACAAGGTTTCGGATCATTATATTCATGGAAGGCCTTCCATAATCAATTCCATACTGATCCCAGCCACTTTTTACAGCAATTGCATCATCTCCCACACTTATGTAACAGTCCTCTATCAGCATATCCTCACAAGAGTCTGCTCATACCATAGAAATTAGTGTTTATTAAAATTCTTCATACAAACAATAAAATTAGATGAAAATTAAAGTTAAAAGTTAGATACCTCTCAGGCTGATAATTGACACACAAAGCAAATACTCCCTTTGGTCTCAAATATAAAAAGAAAAAAACCACTTTTTTCTTGGTCTCAAATATAAGAAAATTTCAACTAACTTTACCTTATTTAATGCTACTATCTCTAAAATACCCTTCATTTAATTGAGAAGCTGGTTTCAATGACTCTTTCCTATCCTTGATACCAAGTTCCAATGAAGGGTAAGTTGGGAAAAAAAATACTTTTTAATTGAAATTGATGCAATTAAATATGGTTAACTAATTTTCTTAGTTAGTGTGCCATGTTTTTTTTCTTATATTTGAGACCAAAGGGAGTAAAGTATTACAGGTGTCGGGTTAAATTTAGTATATCTTGTTTGTGCACAACAAACAAACATCTCGCACAAGTTATGGAACACTAAATTCTAAAATTAATCACCCACAGACTTGAAGCACATTTCCCAAAAATCTGGCACCTCACACAAGCTTACACAAAAAAAAGACAAAGGAAAAAACAAATTAACCTATTCCTGCCTGTATAATCGTTTTCCCACTGAATCAATTAGCGTACAGCCGTACATATACTGAGAAATGGTTCAGCTGGCCAGAAAAATCAAATTATTTACAGGATTATGCTTCCACCCTTCCACCATACATAATAATAAACCCTTAGTATGCAACTTCGTTTACATTAACTCTCAAGTTGGTTTCTTTGTCATTGCTAGCTATCAAGATGAAGCTATCCTCACCTAATCGCCAAAATCTATTTCCTTAACAATTGGCATATAACTAATCAGCAAATTATAGACCATACATTAAGATATGAAATAAATTTTAGTATTCAGTAGAAGATACTTGCCAGGATCTATGCCATCAGTATTTGGAGCTCCAAACACAGGAGCCAATATAGTCACACCTTTTATTGTAATGTTTTTGCAGTCATATGGATGAATTGTCCAGAAAGGAGAGTCACGCAAAGTAATATTAGTGATCACAATGTCACTAGAAAACATGATCTGAACAAGTGGCCCCCTAGTGTGGTTGAGACGCTTCTGGCGATATTTTTTCCACCATGACTGTCCCTGTCCATTTATGGTACCGTTATGCCCTGTCAGTTTTGGCAATAGATGAAATCAGATAAAGTTGTAAATTAAGCTTAAGCATCACATAGAACATGGGGGAAGGGGAGATAGAAAAAAAAAAAAAAACAGTGCTGTGCTAGCATTGCTTATCCTGATAATGATTGCCTCCTAATTAGTGCACTGCTTATATCTTGGTCAGAGATTTCTCCCTACTAGTGCATTATCCTTCAAGGTGGTTGTTTATATAATAAGTCTAAGTAGCATGAGAATTGACATGAATAAAGGAAGACTTGTGTTATGCTAAACCTTTTCCCTTTAATGAGGTATAGGAGGTGAGCCAAACTAAATTACACCAAGGAAATATTAGCAAATGCTAAAGCAACTGATTTCTCAACAAATATTGAAACATTATTGATTCAAATCGATATAAACACTAGAAAAATTAATTTGACAAAATATTAGTCAATAAGGAACTATACCAATTGTTGTTCAACATAAGCTTAAGCCTTTGAAAATATATAAAGTCAACTACAAAGGCAAGTTTGGACAATATTATTTTCCTTTTGAGGCTCTAAAAGCCAATTTTCCTTCTTGTTCCTCAAAATGCAACAATTAGATTACACTGCAAGACCCTTCAAAAAAAAAGATTACACTGCAAGATAAAGACTTGAATGTGACAATGACATTGGATACCAAGTATGACTTTTGTATTCCTTCACATACATTGGAAGCAGGATGAAAAATCCTCACCTGTTATCACAACATCTTTAAGATGTTGACCATGAATCAAACTGCCATATCGAGGCCCAGGATGCTCCCTCCCATACCCATATGAAGGCAATGGAGGCATCAGTGGCCAATATTTTTCATCCTGTTAGCCATCACGTAAGATGACAAATATAGTGTCAGTAAAATGTTTAATTATGAGAGAGCGGAAGAGATATGTAATGAAAGAAATAGATTTATCAAAGAGAAAGATAAAATTACAAATATAACTACAATTGAAGAGCTCAATGATAAGATTCAGCCGAATGAGACATGCTAGCAATACACTTTTTAACATACTCTTGTGATCACACTTTCTATTATTGGTTGGAATTTATTGAAAATCACAATAATTTATGGGTTCCACTTCTCATTCAATGAACTTCATACCTGATTTTGCAGTTTCCAATAAATTTAGACCAATAGTAAAGAGTGTGTTGCTAGCACTCCTCTTAGCAGAATACATAATCCAGTGATAATTAACTAGAGTCATAGATATCAAGTCCAATTGTCCAAATTCTCCCACTCAATGCCAAGGGCGCAATGTAGATGTACATTAGCTTCCAGAATATCCTATGATGGATACTCATGTTTCCAACAGTTATACATTATACAAAAATCTGGCTGGTATAAAGAAATTCAGCAAGCCAGAAAATTGACTTCGGACAACATCTAAGTTTATTATCATCTAGGTACAATAACTTTTGTCAAAAAGATAGATCAAGCAATATTCTACTCTTTAAAGCTCAATTAGGAATTGTCATTTTGTACAACAGCATATAGTCTGAACAGCAGCCCTACCCAGATATTATTTCATAGAATCAATTTGATCACCTAGAACTCAGTCCTTGGTGCTCTTCATCAATCCTACCATATTGGTCTCTCACTAGCATTTTAAAGAATTGTTTTTTATTCTTCATGCTCCAAGCTTGATCAAAACTCTTGTATTAAATTGAAATATATGCCCATCATGGCAGTAAGTATCTTATGATTTGTTATATGAATTGTATGATATGATACAATTCAAGTTGCTGTTGATACGAATTGTGGTGTGTTGCATTTTTGGGCATGAATCGCTTGTATTGGAGGTGAATCACAATTTCCAGACACCACAACTGGCAAAAGGGGACACACACCGAAAATGGATTTGGTCATGTGCGACCTGAATTTTTAAAACCCTAAGATAACATTTTATTTATTTATCCAAAAAATATCAGAATAGGGAGGGAATGGGCTGGTTTTTCGCCTACCGTCAGACCCTCTGTGCCCTCTATTCACATTATAGCATTTCTCATTCATTAGTTCATTCTTCATTAACGTTTCTACTTTCCTCTGTTCCTCCCAAAGTTATTTCCTTTGTTCCTATGTCTTCTAATTACAAGTGATGGTGCAGGTGGTCCTGCCTCCTGAAAATGAGAGCTGGTTGTTATTATTGAGCTGCTGGAGTGATTTTTCTACATGTATTGTGCCACTGGTCCCCTTGTTTGCCTGGACACATGCTTATTAAATTGCTGGTTGGTTGCTATCGTTTAATTGCTGCTTGTTGGTGGTCCCCTCCTCTCTGGCAGTGGATGTGTAACTGACAGTTTTTGGCCCTGTGGCTGTTATTATACAGCAACAGTGTTTGTTTTGAAGCTTATGTAACCACTCAATCATTGTTCCTCATAGGTGCTCCTTCAAGTCTTCTCCATGCATGCTTAAACCATCTAAGACAAAACTTTACCATTTTCTTCTATAATAGGAGGTACATGAGCTTTCTTTCTAATGATTGTATTCATAATCCCATCTTTTCTCTGCTTTTTCGTCACTAAGGCCCAAGAGTAGCACCATATCATCACCAAGGTATTTTGGCCAAATATCTTCCCCTCCATCCCACAAAAATTCTTCCTCTAATCTATCGAACATCAACAAGTTCCGTAGTCTGCCTACCCAAGCACTGCTGAACCATTTCCTCTCCTCCATGGATATCGTGAGCCGAATTGATGATTGGGAAGGCTTTTTCATCGCCTGAATAGCTGTCGGAGACCATCTTTTCTCTATCGTTTTGCTGCCCATCGTCACCGGTGTTGCATATGAAACTGACAATGTCTGTTGCTGAGTACAATTCTGCTGTTTTCCTCCTTTCGCTGGTGTTTGTGCTGTTATCGCCCTGACTCTTTCGTTGACTCTGTCTACCTGCATATCTCCTTGTAGCCCCTGCTTATACTGATCCTCCTTATGGAATTTCTCTATCGGCTTCCCCACCCTTCCATGTTTCGGGAGGTTCGCATGCATTTTAAGGCCACCTATGATCAGATTACCCAGCTGTTTCTCAAGTTTCCAGACATCATCAACCCCTTTGAACCTCACAAAGTCATATCTCCTTCTGCTCCTATTTCTTTTCTTTGCAATAAAAATCTATCTGACGTCACCCCATTTTTTGAACTCAAACCATAGTTCCTTTTCCCCCACATCCTCTGGGAATCGCGTGAAGTAGAATGAATACACATCTGGTGCATCCCTCCAATTCTTCTGCCTCCCCTCCCCTAGTCTTGCGGCCACTATCGTCGCAGTAGGTCGCTGGTACCCTTTTCCGGCATAGCTGAGACTGGGTGTCTCAATTACCCTCTCTCTGTTTCGCTCTCTCACTTGGTCACTCTTTCTCTCTCTACTGCTCTCTCTCACTTTCTCTCTCTATCATTCTCTCTGCAAAAATCATCTTTGCGACATTTAATTTCTTGTTGACTCTTTACTATCCAACACTCTGTCCCATACAACATCACAGATCTTATGGTTGTGTTATAAAATTTCCCTTTAAGCTTGAGTGGTACTTTTCTATCACATATCACACCCAGAGCATTCCTTCATTCCATCCACCCTACTTGGATCTTGTGGTTGATATCACCCTGTATCTCCCCATCATTTTGTATGATGGACCCAAGGTATTTAAAATGTGAGGCTTGTGGTATAGTATGTTCTCCTATTTTTACATCTAAGCGAGAATAAAGTCAAAGATCCTTTAAAAAGAAAAATTGTGCCAAACAACTGCAGTCACAATAGCCAAAGTGCCAAACTACAATCAACTAGCCTTGAAGAAATGCTATAATTGATACTGCAGTTCTACTCTCACAAATACAACATTCATTTACCTTTCCAAACATTAAACGGGTTAGTGCACATGTCTTCAACTCTGAACATAAGATATCCAACATAGAAAGATATATATATGGTATAATAAAGGTAATGTGTGAATGAAACTACTTCAGACCAACTACTGTAGGCATGCTTCAACATATCATAGAAATAATAATTGCATTATCCAAAGACATTTTATTAGTTGCTATGGGTGGTTTTCCCCCCTCTTAGTTTCTGAAATTATCCAAAGGCAAGTAGCATATGACTGCTTTTGACACAAGGAACAGACAACCAAAGTCCATGAAGAAAACCATTCCATTTAAACATGAGAATTCGTTCCACAAGCAAGCAATAACATGTAAGACAGTGATATAATATTCAAAACTGAAACAGTACAGAAGTATTTATCACTGTACTTTTTAGTTCTTCAACTAAAAGTGATTTCTCTCTTGGGGGCCTCGTTTACATTTCAATTACTCCATCACATATCATGAAAGGAAAATGTACCATCTTTCCACTGAGCCGCAAAATTGTTACTAAAGAAAGAACAACCGCATCCTTCATGATAACAACATCAACTAAAATTACAAGAGAAAGCACAACCATATCCCACTAGGTAAGATCAGCTAGATAGACCACCCAATGCTATTCTATTCAGTTAAAGACCAAATTTTCAGAGAAAATATTTACTATGAGATCCTCTGAACAACTTATCTTAATGTCCTCCTGTCTCTCTCTCTCTCTCTCTCTCTAGTTTCACAGGACTACAAATCATACAATCTACTCTCTTCACTATTTTTCTACTATATACGTGACCAAACCACCTTAACAACTTTCCTCATTATCCTTCATGATTATAATTATAATTAAAAATAATAATAAAAACATACAAACCACAAAATTAACACTGAGTTAAAAAAAAAAAGGGAAAGATAGAAAACTGACATCAATGCCAAGTATAACAGCATCTTCAGCTAGAAAGAGAGTCATGTGGCTGGTGAGATTAAACGGCGCCGTGAGCCAGCGTCCAGGAGGCACATTCAACTGCGCACCGCCTTTCTTCCCGAACTTAGAAACCGCAGAAACGGCCCTCTCGAAAGCCTCGGTGTTGAGAGTAACGCCGTCACCGACCCCACCGAAATCCGTCAAATTGAAGGCCATTGGGCGGAGCATGGGCATGGGCCTGCCCGGAATTCCTCCGTAGACCAGAAACCCGCCCACTATGTTCCTCTGCCACAGAAAAACGGAGGCGAAGGCGGCGATCCATAGAAGGGTCAAGAGGGTCTTATGCGAGGTGAAGAACGCGGGGACCCAGCGGCGAAGGTCGAGCCTTTGGTGGTGGAAGTGCCCTAGCGTCGAGGTCTCCACCATCATTGAAAGTAAGTGCCTACCTACCCTTTTGCGAAATGGGGTTGGATTTGGAAGATGATGACGTGCGTCACTCGGAACTACTCATGGATTCGTTTCGTGGGAGTGAAAAAGGAGGGAACTTTGGGATGAGATGTGAGTATGTATATGTATGTAGCAGTGAGAATGAGGGAAGGAAGGGTGTGTTTGGGGGAAAATAAATTGTGGAGTGAATTGAAAGGGAAGGTGGGGAGAGTGGAAGTGGAATTTGGTTCCGGAGACAGTGATGGGATAACAGTGGGTCCAAAAACAAAATGAAAAAACATGGATCCTTGAACGACTTCTTCTTCCTATCTCATCTCATCCTTTACAAATTACAATAACCTGTGTGTGTGGCTTTGTGTTGAGCTGTTTCGCCTCGTCAGACAAGGTAGGAATGGTAAATTGGTAAATGTAAATCACTAATCTACCCAGATTAAAATTTGTTTTTGCAGTGATCCAGTGAATAAAAAGAGTAGTTTTTTTTTTTTATCATGATGAAGAGAACATAAGTGTCCAAATTTATTGGTTAAGCTTGTGATAAATGATTATTGTTGATCCAAAGAAGTTTAAAATAATGATAATCAAATACGAGGTTTTCTCGGTAAAAGATCCGTCTCACCCGTATGAATATTGCAGAACCTTGCATCCGTAAGTTAACCTCTGACTTTAATAATGAGTAGTTTTCATAAAAAGACTATATAGGCACAGGAATTGAATGTATAATTAAATCGATAAAACAGTCGATGTCCCAGAAAATTAAAAAACTTTAGAAACGGAAAAGAAAATTATTCCTCAAATAAATTTGGGTGTTCTTGTCACTTGTGCTTGAAATTCTAAAAGATTAGGTAGGAGTATTTTGTTGTTTATTTTAATTAATGTGTAAGATAAATGTTTGTTTTAAATAATTATAATTTTAAAATAAAAAAATAAATGAATATTTTTAAATTATAATTAAAATACATAAATATTTAAATCATATAATAAATAATTTAAATTATGATATATTATAATGTTGTTTTTAAATTGAAATAAGTAGGTTATACAAATAAAGATTTACCTTAGAAGGAAAATAATTATTAAAAATATAGAATATAATTAGAGAAGGGTCAACATACACTAATATAGTAACTTTTTTAAAATTAGTTATCATCTTTATTATTTATTTTCTTAAAATCTAATATTATAATAAAGTTATTAATCTTATTTGTTATATTAAAAAAATATAAATAATTAAAATAAAAAATAACTCCAAAAGAAATAGTAATTGTTATATAATGATTTTATACTATGTATTAACCAATAAAAAATAATTTAAATGATTTTTTAAGATAATTATTATAAAAATCTATTATATATTATAATTTATAATTAAATAATAATATAAATTGTGTGCTTTACCCTGTCAAATGTCAATATATTTTCTATTATCTCAAAAATGTATTAGACAATAAAGATTCGATGCATATTTTTTTTTATTTTATGTGATGTGTATGGGTTAAAAGACTAAATAATAGAAAAAAACTTATGCAATAAATATATTTTTTAGTTTCAATATAAGATTTTAACACTTTTTTAATTTTTATTTCTCAACATGCGCATTCGACGTGTAGAATAAAATAGAAATTTCGTTATTCAAAATATTATTATTTTGCTTTGAAAGTGAGAAGCTGGCACAGAGGTTAACATTAGAACTACACCCTGATAACTCATTGATGAATGCGTGTAATGGAATGTTACTTTCAAATTAAGGTTAGTTCTCTAAACTCATTGATAAATATAAGTATTATTTTTTTTCTTGAAATTTAAATCAAGGTAGATTTCATTTATAGCTTTTCTTGTTGCATTTAAAAGTTCCGGTATCGCGTTCTCAAATTACAAAAAACAATTTGTTACAATTTCTAAAGATACACTAAATCATCTTTAACTACATCTTCGGTAAAAATTTAAATGACATTAGCATATGAACAATGCGTGCAGTCGTACTAGTGTACAAGTAATTGACATTCATTTTATGTAATCCAGATCATTAAACATTTTTAAGCTCAAATGCCTTCTTCAAAAGTTACTCCATTTAAGTTTCTTGAGGCTATTTCATCTCGAGTGAATTTCGCTGAATCGGAAACAATTAGCAATTGTTGAACAATTAACAATTTTGGTTCGATCTTAAAGTTATTAGTTATTTGTGTTCAAGCACCTGACTATTTAGAATTACAATTTTGATTCGATCTTAACTTTCATATTACGCTGCAAGTTGAAATTATGAATGTTAAGAAAAACTAATTCTAAAAAAATAATTATAACTAGTTTTATATAACTAATTATATAAAAGTAGATATAAAATTATAACCCATTTTTATAGTTATGTGTATTTTAAATATTTTTTTTATAAAATATTTACAAAAATGAGTATTTTAAATAACTTATTTTTATTCATCCATAATTTAGGTATTTTAGATATAACTTATTAGTATTTTTATAACAAGTTATATGTTCAAATTTTAAAAATTAGTTGTAATAATTATAATATCCACTTATAATTTAGTTATTTATTAGGAATGATTATACTTACCTAAATAACTAAATCACGAGTATGAATGATTAGATGAAATTAGCTAGTCTCCATATATAGGGTCACTATTTAAAGATGATATGAGTTCTAGCTTATGTTTCAAAACAACCTAGCACATGTGTTATGTGTCTTGTGTACTATAAAACAGGAAAAAAAGGGAGAGATAATATTAGGCAGATGCTAATATAGATAGATGAGAGAAGTAGGAAAATTGCATGCATGGGAGATGAGAGGGGGCATGCATGAGGAGGAGTTGATTGATGGCCGTAAAAGCAAAGGGTCCCGAAATCTCCAAAATGAATGGAAACAGCTATCTCCATTAATTGCTATTCTTAGAATGACATGGTAATTCCAATCCATCTCTCAAACACCACAACCTAGCTAGCTTTCCCATTCCCCCCCGTACGTACGCGGGCGCACCCCCCACATCCAAACAAAACAAAACAAAACAAAAAGCTAAATCCTAAAACACACACAATCAGAGAACCTCAATCTCTCCGAGCAGCGGTCCATTTTTCTCCCGGAACACGCATAAGATTTCCGGCTCGGCGATGGCCGCTGTTCGCCTCCTTCTCTTCCACCTCCTCCTCCTCCTCCTCCTCTTCCCTTTCTCCTCTTTCTCCCTCTCCGAAAACGAAGCCCTTCTCAACCTCAAGAAATCATTCTCCAACCCCGTTGCTCTCTCTTCCTGGGTCCCCAACCAGAGCCCTTGCTCCTCCCGGTGGCTCGGCGTCATCTGCTTCAACAACATCGTCAGCAGCCTCCACCTCGCCGACCTCTCCCTCTCCGGCACCATCGACGTCGACGCCCTCACCCAAATCCCCACTCTCCGTTCAATCAGCTTCATCAACAACTCCTTCTCCGGCCCGATCCCTCCCTTCAACAAACTCGGAGCCCTCAAGGCCCTCTACTTAGCCCGCAACCATTTCTCCGGCCAAATCCCCTCCGATTTCTTCTCCCAATTAGCTTCCCTGAAAAAAATATGGATCTCCGACAACAATTTCTCCGGCCCCATCCCCTCTTCCTTAACCAACCTCCGCTTCCTCACCGAACTCCACCTCGAGAACAACCAGTTCTCTGGCCCGGTCCCGGAGCTCAAGCAAGGCATAAAATCCTTGGACATGTCGAACAACAAGCTCCAGGGAGAAATCCCCGCCGCCATGTCGCGGTTCGACGCGAATTCCTTCTCCAACAACGAAGGGCTCTGCGGGAAGCCTTTGATTAAAGAGTGTGAGGCCGGTAGTTCAGAAGGGTCGGGTTGGGGGATGAAGATGGTTATTATCCTCATTGCCGCTGTTGCTTTGGCGATGATTTTTGTGTTGATGCGGTCGAAGCGTCGACGCGACGATGACTTCAGCGTGATGAGCAGGGATCACGTGGACGAGGTGGTGCAAGTGCACGTGCCGAGCTCGAACCATAGCAGGGCCTCCGAGAGGGGGAGCAAGAAGGAGTTTACTTCGTCGAAGAAAGGGTCGTCGCGTGGCGGCATGGGTGACCTTGTGATGGTGAACGACGAGAAGGGCGTGTTTGGGTTGCCCGATTTGATGAAGGCTGCCGCGGAGGTTCTCGGGAACGGTGGGTTGGGTTCGGCCTACAAAGCTGCCATGAACAATGGCCTCTCTGTGGTGGTCAAGAGGATGCGCGAGATGAATAAAGTCAGCAGAGACATCTTTGACGCCGAGATGAGACGCTTTGGAAGACTCAGAAACCCTAACATCATTACGCCTCTCGCTTACCATTACCGCAAGGAGGAAAAGCTGTTTGTCACTGAATACATGCCCAAAGGAAGCTTGCTATACGTCTTGCATGGTACGTACCACATTAATCACTTTCATTTATAGCATTTGATCATAAACCAATCATAAACATTGATGGTGAAGGTTTTAAACTGTAGTGATTGTAATTTCTTGATATTTTGAGTAACACAATTGCACTACCTCCAAAGATTTTGATGTTGTGCTCTTGTTGCAATCCTTGATATTTTGAGTATAGCAATTGTACTGACTCCAAAGATTTTGATGTTGTGACCGAAATTATAGTCGATACAACCACAATTAAAATGGAGTTGTAGTAACTCCAAAAACTTTGATGGTTCTACCCAAAAACAAGCATGGTTAAGGACAAAACTTTGATGTTATAATTTTGGTTTCCATTCGATCTCTAATTAAAATTGGAGTTTCAACTTGATAATATGTGTAATCAATCAAGGTTTACATTAGAGGTTAATATATATTACTGAAATCAATTTTTTATTAGGATAGGAGAACAACACCTCAACATTTAAGAAAGTTTTGTCTAGTAATTAATTCCCATTTGCTCTTTTCTATACGTTACTCGATCTCTTGTTTATTTTATGAAAATTATATGCATACAATGCAAGGTAATATATAGTTAAGGGGTGTGGTATAATGTTTTCCGCAGGTGACAGAGGATCGAGTCATGCCGACCTGAACTGGCCAATGCGTTTGAATATCGTGAAGGGAATTGCACGAGGGTTGGGTTTTATTTATTCTGAATTTCCTAACGAAGTGCTGCCACATGGAAACCTGAAATCCAGTAATGTTCTACTAACTGAAAATTACGAGCCTCTCCTAAGCGACTTCGCCTTTCATCCACTCATCAACCCCAACTACGCCATACAGACAATGTTTGCCTACAAAACACCCGATTACGTGTCATACCAGCATGTTTCACAGAAGACCGACGTGTATTGCCTCGGAATCATCGTTCTTGAAATCATCACTGGGAAATTCCCCTCTCAGTATCACAGTAATGGCAAGGGTGGGACTGACGTAGTGCACTGGGTGTTCACTGCGATTTCTGAGAGAAGAGAAGCGGAATTGATTGATCCAGAGTTGATGAGCAATCACTCCAACTCCCTCAATCAAATGCTGCAACTTCTCCAAGTAGGGGCTGCTTGCACGGAGAGCAACCCCGACCAACGACTTAACATGAAGGAAGCCATTAGAAGGATAGAGGAGGTTCAGGTTTAAATATGTTGTGTCAATATATGATAGCTTAGTACAAAGTTGCTTTTGTAGGTGAGAAAAATTGCGTTGCAGGTCTAGGAAAGAGTGCATTCATTAGCATCTTGATCCAGCAATCACTTTGTGCATGAGAACCACACAGTCCACGGGGATAATTAAAGAGAATGATTCAGAGGGAGAACGAAAGGCAGAGGGGGAGAAAAATATCGGAGGCAGATCAGGGTGGCATGTTGTTTCAGGAACTTGTTGATGTCAATTATCTCGCTCCAAAAACTATGAAATAGAGCATAAATTGTGCGATGCTGAAGCTTGGAATTTTGGCCAATTTTTGGTCCTTCTGAAGAAGAGAGAAAAATGTCAAAGTCCAAGCTAAGTCGATGGGTGTGTCTCTTTCTGCTGACGGCAGTACTTGTAATTATATTGTGTGCATTTCGTATAAAATGGAACCAGTTTTTCAGACAGCATGCATCCCCCAATTTTACTGCTTACAAGTTTGTATCCTGGGATTTACCCACTCTTACTTTTATTCCTATCAAATATATCCAAGGGATTGCTTTTGATTTCTCACTCTTCCCCTCTCCTTTTCATGTGTAGATTTTTTTTTTTTCCTTTTAAAGTTAGCTAATACAAGTTGCAATGAGAAAGGCCTAATTTCCTATGTTATTTTATCTTCTTTTTTTTTTTTTTTTACATTCTCTTACATTAATTAAGGGTATAGTTGATCAAACTCGTGGGTAACCCAATTGAAAGTTTAAAAGCTAGTTATTTGCTAAAAGTTGATAAGTCAAAAGCTAACTTAATTAAGTGCTTTCTCAAACACTTTCTAATTGTACAATATATCATATATATGTTTACAAAAATGACACACGACCACGACCTTGTAGAATGTAGAGCATGTCCATTCAAAGTAATAATAGTGATTATCTATGTATTTCGACTCAACTAGCCCCCATAACTCTAAAATTTCTAGGGGTGTATACAAGTATTTTTGTTTGATTTTATTAGAATAAAAATCAAATCAATCAAAACCAAATGGATGATTAGATTTAATTTTGATTTTTTTTTTGCAACAAACTTGAACTAAATTAACTTGATGAAAAATTAGTTGTTTTTGTTCAAGTAATTGGGTTGGAACTGAAGCTTTTCGAATCCATGATGATTGCTTAAGCAAATACTATTGTCCAACAAAAAAGTCTTATTTAATGGAAAAATGATTTTTTTTAAGTTATGCTAATATGTAAGAAGACAATTGTTTAAGTCGTATAAAATTATAAAAAAAATGTTATAGAATAATAGAAGGAGTCATAAAATGGATGCAAATTCACATATAATATCTTGAGTATTTTTAATTAAAAAATAAAAATTTAACTTTGAAAAAGAGTCAATATTCTAAATTACTCTTCTAAAAAATATCACAAATGAAAAACACTTATTACATTTAAATTACCATATTCAATTAGACGTGTTGCATTAATTAGTTGGAAATGATGTTTTTAAGTTTTAATTTTATTTTTCTGTAAAAAAAAATTTAATTTTATTCTTGGCAGATGGTCCAACACGTGGCAAAACACTTCTCTGCTACGTGGAGGAACTTAAAACTATATTCTCCTTAAAAAAAACAAGACTACTCTCCCAAGTCCTTCGTTCCCAAACCCAGTGGAAAGTAGCGAAATGTATCGAACGGCGGCGAAGCGGTTGGTGAGCGGTGCAAGATACTACTATACTGGCAAGGTTGGGCTCAGATTCCGGCCTTCTCAGATATTGATACCCTCTTCTCGCTTTTCCACATCCGAGACTCAACCACTTCCCATTCCCGTCGCCACCGAAACCGAAACCCCTAACTCTTCAGATTCGTCCCCTTCTTCTTCATCTTCCTCAACAGCCACAAAACCCAGAGCCAAGTACGAGGACCAACAAACTCGCGTGCTTCAGGCCTCGCTCTCTTACGTCGTTCGTTCCCTCTTCTACTATATGTTGATGATTCAATTTTCCAAAATTACAATACACACGGTTGTTTTTTTATTGCATGTATAGATTCTATGATTCTAACAATAGGTAATTGTGTTTTTTCTTTTTCTTTTTCAGTTAAAGTTGGGGTGGACAGAAGCTGCTCTAGTTGCAGGAGCAAGGGATGTTGGTCTTTCACCATCTATCGTTGGATCTTTGCCCAGAAAGGAAGCAACACTGGTCGAGGTGCATTTCCTCCTCTATCATTTTCACTGTCTTATCCGTCACAGTGTTTTCTTGTAATTGATTGTTAGTAATTACCGATAAATATTTGGAGTTGGAGTAGATTAAAAGAGTTTGATATTGTTTGTGACTGTTTTGAACAGTTATCTCCTGTGATGGTTGAATGTGTTTGTTAAACCTTCATGTTAGTTTGCTTAATAATAACTAGAATTTTGGTCCTGTCTTTATAAATTCTTCATAAATACTTGGAGGAGAAAAAAAAAAAAGATAAAATGTATTAAAATTTTCCATATGCTGTATTGCCGTTATGCGACAAGCCATCCTCTCGAATGTGACTGGGAAAAATGTTTCACCGATAAAAGGATGAGTGCAATAACGGAAGGAGAAAAATGTTTTCTGTTTTTATATATGAAATAAGTGACTCAGAACACTTACCAGTAGTCAGATATCTCTTTTCCTCTGGCATTGTGTGCGAATTCTTACTAGCATCCTATCTTTGTAAGATGTGACCATTGGCGAGCTACAAATTCAAGAGTTGTTTATTTTTATCAGTATTTTTGGGTTGCTTTATTCAGTTATAGGTTTCCAATGCATGAATTCTCTTCCACTTTTTATATTATCTAATGTAGTCTAGTACAATCAGTTTAATGGGTTGCAGCCATTATTTGGAATGTTGTTTTTCTTGTTGCGCTTATTAGTTTATATGAATTGACCATTTTGTCTGTCATGTCAAAACATTTTTCAGTATTTCATGGACGGCTGCTTACAAAGACTTGTTGATAAAATTGACTCAGATGAGAGTTTAAAAAATTTGACACCAAGTGACTGCATCTCTAAGCTTATCAGATTTCGTTTAGAAATGCAAGCTCCATATATATCAACATGGCCCCAAGCTCTTAGCATCCAGGTCTCTGCATGCGCCCTTTTTCCTATTTAGAGGCTTATCTATCTGAATTATAGACCTGAAAGAGTTTTTTGGAAATAATTTGTTTACAGGCACAACCTGTTAATGTTCCTACAAGTTTTAAGCAGAGGGCAGTGCTTGTGGATGAGATCTGGCATGCTGCTGGTGATAATGCTTCCGACATTGATTGGTATGCCAAGCGCACTGTCCTTGGAGGAATATACTCAACAACTGAGATTTATATGCTGACAGATAGCTCTCCTGGTTTGTTTTTCTTGAATTTCTTCCCCTCCCTTTTAAAGACACAAGCATTTCATAGAATTTGCTTGATTCTCTTTCATCCATTCACCATTTCTAGTGTTTTTGTGCCTTTCTTTTTATGATGATCATTCATTTGCAAGTCAACTTCTGGTTCTATGATTGCAGTGACCATGTTTTCTTTTTGTGAATGCTTTGAAAATATTAACTGGATTCAATTTTCTGTTCTCTTTAAATCACTTTATCTTCTTGAATCAAGACTGTCCTGTTTGCTTCCATGGCAATATATATGAGGATTAATTTGATAAACAATGGAATTTTTTCCTATTCCATGGAATACTCCAGTACGTGTATTATATGTATATTGAATAAAATGACATTTTGGGTAGAGACGTAGCTTGTGAGGACTTTTCTAAATGCTTCTGTGGTTTGTTTTCTGGCAGATTTCCGTGATACATGGGCTTTCCTGGATGCTCGAGTGAAAGATGCCTTTGATATAAAGAAAACCATTCAAGAGGTAATCCTTATGTTGTTACTGTGATTGGTCCTTCAAATTTTTCATTTTTCAATTATTTCGAAATGTCATGCTTGATGCATTCCAGAATTCTCAGACATCAAAATTTTCAGGCACAGTATTTGGCAGAAGCTGTCAGTACCGGGCTGGGGAACTCCTTTCAAGGGTTTGTCGGGAAAGTTTTCCAGAGATGAGTCGGGCTGGGGAACTCCTTTCCCTTGGTTATATGTTGTTGTTTCAAACAATGTTTCTCCGAGACATTGATTGTCACTTGAAGGAGATGCTATATTATACACGCGTAGTAATTAGTTATCTTTCATTTACTTCAAATTTGGTCTGTTTTCGGCACTTCTTTCAACGCTTGAGTTCCAGGCAGGGTCATGAGTGCAAAATAATGATTTTAAGCTTGTAAATAATTCTATTATGATTTATAATACTAATCGAAAAAAACTTGCTCTTTTTTCCCTTCCCCCAAATAATTTTGTTTATTCATATGTCTCTTATATTGTAATTTCTCTTTTTTTTTAAAAAAAAAAGTGACGTGTTTGCTGAATTAATTTTTTTTTAAATGATGTGGGGAGTGCTTGTATTACAAATCGAACATTTGCTCACTAGCTGTTAGGATACACACTCTTAATTTCTCTCACAAGAGTCACAACATTTGCGCATAATATTTATGACTAATAGTGTTAAATCCAGTTATATATAGCAAATATATCGATAAGTTAATAAAAAGTAGATTAAATCTTGAAGTTAGCCTTTTAAAACTACACATGTTAATCATTATTAATCTTCTACGAATTTTGGTTATTAAATTAATTTTTTCAATGATCTAAAACAAAATTAGATCAATAAAAAAAATAGATTAGTCCCCGCAATAAATCTTTCACTAACAGTTTATTTGTCACGAGTGGTAATTCATGATTCTTTGGCCTTTCAAAGTTCACGCCTATAACAATTATTTTCTGAACTTATTAAAAATAATATGGCAACGTTTTAAATTTTAAAGAAAATATATTGGTAACGATTTTTTTTTTGTATGTACACAAAATTTGGACTTTGGAGAACTAATTTCAGAATTGACTATTATTTTTAGGTAAGTTTTTTTTTAAAACGTATTTAAATGAATAAAAATTAAGAATGAATCCTTTAATGATAAAAACCAAAATATACTACATCAGTTAATTAATTAAAACATAAAAACTGATGCCTAAAACGAATTTAATTGGGAATGGAAAATAAGGAGAGGATTGGTGGGCTTGCAATTTGGCTCTTTACCAACCGTTCTCCCTGTCCCTCTAGGATCTAGGATCAGCCACGCACTAACAAAGTTTGAAAATTATATAATTTCATTTTCAACTTTCCTAATCATAATAATATAAATGAGTATTTTGTGTAGACGGGGTGTTCCACTCTCGTAGGATGCACTTGTGCCCCTGCCTTTGAGTACTTCTTACCCCAACTTCACCCTCTCGTCACTGCTCTCACATTCCCCGAGTGACTCAAACTCCAATCTATTTTTTCTTGTTATCAACTAAACTAGATTTTAAGACTTTCTTTGATGCTTTTTGAATTGGATGAATACTGGTGTAACTTGTGTTCATGCACAAATTATTACCTTCTTTTGCTTACAGTTTTTTCTCAATTTCCTTTTTCAAGAGTCATATTTATAATAATGAATTAAACTTGGATCGGACCTTTTCTCTTGTCATTCAAGGTTGTAAAATATTTATAGAAAGAAAGCCAGTTATTGGTGCGTTTATCTCATCCTACAAGAAATTGGATTATGCTTTTTGACATTCTTGTGCTCGGAAAACTTATAGATATTTTCCTGATTCGTCCTTCAGTTTGTGACATTTTCATACATCCAAAGTTAAACTTCCATGCTATTTGAGTAATAGATGAGATGAAGACATTTACATCTCCAGATACAGCCAGAAAATAGATATGATGATCAAAATTTTACTGTGATTTTGATCATCATATCTATTTTACTGTATATTTGAAATGTCACCATTGATCTTCTAATTTTTTGTTAAAGGAGTAAAGGTAACTAGGTAACTATGCAATGATAAATTAAAATATCTGGTTGTAACCTCGCACTAATATCACATGGGTTATGCTGAGAGAGCTTCTTTATGTTTTAAATGCCTCTACTATAGAGGACCTAGGTGATGAGACATATAAGCATTTGGGAGTGTTAGTGAAAGATCTGAAAGAACTAAAAGCAGATTTGTCTTGGCTTGAACAACATATAAATTGGGTATTCCAGGCTATGGTGCTTCCAAAACTTGTCACTTTAAAAATTGATGAAGGTTTCCCATTGTTGATATAGCATTCGTTTTTCAAGAATACATTGTCCGAAATTGAAGATGCTTTCGAATCGTTGACTGGATTTGTTGCATGTTACACTGTTAGCCTCCACTAGTTCAGGTTTCCCACACACAGCTCCACTAGGAACTACATGCCATCTTATGGTTTAAAAAAAAAGGGTCTCCACAGCAGAATATGAGGCATATGCTGGAAAGTTGTAATCCACGATACATCTTTAACAATAATTTGCCTCTATTAGAGTCAGAAAAAGGTCCATTGAGGTTTTAAAAAGTTTTCTAGAGTTATATATATCCTCTCGACAAAGCTTCTAGCGTTTAGGAAGAGAGACGACATAACAATTATTTATGGAAAAAAGAGATTTGCGATTATTTTGATTAATAATTAGAAGAAAAATAAATATTATTTTGCAATTGTTCACTCATTTGTTGGATATATTGATAGTAAACGTTTTGCGTTGAATTGATAGTCCTATTTTTAAAATTTCAGACCTACATATTCGCAAATATCGTTATTCCATCTCCTGTAGGACACATGCCATCTGTTTATTGGTCAGGACAGCTGACGTGGTGATCCACACTATAATATAATTTCTCTTGTTAAGGAGGGTTAGTAAAGAAGTGCTCGAGAAAAATGTTTCTTTGGCGGCAGATAAAACTGGTTTTTGTATAGTTCACTTTCCTCTTTGTTAATACAATGGTATATCTATTGCAAAGTTTAAACTTGCACGATTATCATCAGAAAAAACTATACAATATTACTATGGAAATCACCCCGTAACACAATAGACGACTTGCTCATATACATTCCCAAAATGACAACACTATATAAACAGTGATTTCTATATGCAGTAAAATACAACAAAATTGATATTTCAGCCTTCGTTTCCAGAACAGCATATATCTGAACAACATGTGATGCAGCCGAAGCATCCTAGACCAATGCAGAGTTGTGTCAATGCAGTTGCACATTGGTTGTTTATCCGGGTACAACACTGGATGCAGCACATGCAACAACAGTAACTGCACAAGGTTTCACAACAATTTGTGGCCGCCTTAAAGATTTCCGGCACTTCAGGAAATTTTGATTCAAATCCTGGAGGAGTATTTTCAGCAGTTGCAGTTAAGTTGCCAAAGCCAATACCCAAATGGGGTAGTAAAATCATTCTCTGGCCTTGGACGGGTGCCTCATACTGAGGATGGCTCTTTTTTGACGCCTGTTTGCAATGAATGAAAAAAGTTTTTACGTAAGATTTTATCCATGTTTGATAACTAATTGGCGAAGGATTCAATGACAGAAAATAGGTTTTCAGGTGAAAGCATTATTTGATAAATGGTTTATTTATAAGACAATCACAAAATCCTCAAATTTTGATACATACTTCTTTCGTTCCGGCTGATTCCTTGACTTTCTTTAGATGATCAGTCTCAAGTATTATCATTCGTGTATACTCAGACATAAAGCCAGTCTGCAAGCTCAATTTTGCAACCTGCCAATTTAATGAAGTGGCATAAGAAAATTTATTTAATAATAAAAAGAAACTGAAATTCGCACTTACACATTGAGTGGAGTGATAGCATAGCATAGACCATCATAGAGTATTAACAAACCTTCTGTTCTAGTTGTTTATTTTCCATGAGCCATGCTTGGGCAGTAAGATGCTCTATTTGATCTCTTGCAGAAATCTGTTAATAGAGGAAACAGAGAAATATAATGAATAATAATAATAAATGGGATGAAACAAAATTGTAAAAGTTGTGGACATTTATTAATAAACCAGCATCATCTAATCTAATTTCAATTGGTCTTACAATTATGGTAAAAATTTACCCAAATACTAGCCTTATATGGAAAAAACAGATTTTTCAAAGAGGTTCACGTAAGCACTAAATAGCTCTCCAGCACCCTTAAACAAAACTTAGAACCTCCTCTCAGAAATTGTAGTTATAATTTCAAATACAAGAAAACTTGAATTTTAAGTATGCTAAGTAGTAGAGTACTTTACCTTTTGCACAGGAATGTCCTTAGCATTTTGTATCTTCATATCTACTACAAAATTACTGAAATCAGCCAAGATACCTTCGATTTTAAGAGTTTTGGGAAAATTTCCCCTGTATCTCCCAGATAAAATCAATGGACCCTCTGATGAAAGATCTGGAATATGAGGAGGGTATACCTAACAAATATTGCAGATAGTCCCATAAGAATGAGCCACAAGCTCAGGGAAAGTTGGACAAACTTCAGCATATAGTAGTATGTGTAACAGAAACTAAATTGTCATAAAGACCAGGACATGTAGATTCACCATGGCATCACATATCGATCTCCATTTTTGAATGTCACTCTAAAGAAGATATAATCAGAAAAAGACATAATGAAAACTATAGATAAAATCACAATTCACCAAAAATCACCGAAGGTATTAAGGAACTACAGTATTAAGAAGGATGGGAGGACAAGAATAAAAATGAAATGGAGCACAATGGCACATTTTATCGTGTGAGAATGATCAATTCAAAGGCAGGGCTATTGAACAAATATGTTTGGTAATGAAAGACAGTTTGGTACATGGCATATGTTAGATAATGACCAAGGGAAAGAGTGAAAAACAGATAGCAAAGCAATATTTTTTCCAATTCATTCTTGCAAGGTAATTTTTAAATTTTACCTCGAGGTCATCAAGATCATCCAATGTGTCCATTTTGATATTTGCAAGAATGAGAGATGAAGCTTTGCCAAACAATGTCAGCATTCGAGGTTCAATCAAATCTGGCAATTCAAGAAAGAGGGGTCCTTATCAAATTAATTTTTAATGCGGCAAGTGTAACATCTTCATCATAGTCATACTAGCCAAGTGAACCTAGTTTGGTTAAATTTCAACAATCCCATTATATTCCAACCAAGGGTAATTGAGTCATTCAAACTTCAAGGTTAAAATGAAATTACGAAATCCTTCAAAGCCTTGTGATGATATTATTAAATAGTTTAGGGACCATGTTTGAAAATAATAAATATTATAAAACATTATTAGATAACTTTTGAATAAATATTACAACAAAAATGGTATCTCACAATGCCATGAGAATTGGTTAAAGACCAAATTCTTAGGAATATTATTCACCAAGAGATCCCTCATTCCCTCTTAACAATTTCCTCCAATGTCATTAAAACTTCAAAGTTTTGTGATATTGATGGTCTCCCATGCAACCATTAATTTATAGCTAATATTGTCCCCAAACTTTTTTATATTTACCACACTTTATTTTTAATCCTGGTTCACAATAACACCCATTTCATTCTTTGTTCCAACCAGTTGCCGATGCAGCGGCTCTAGCTCATTTAACATATGCTTTAGTCTTGCAACGCTTTTCTTCTGAATAATGACCTCGCCTTAACAGTTAACAAAAAATTTATCGTGAATGATCTATGTTTGGTATATCGATAAATTTTACATTAGCTGCCAATGGCCTTAAACACCCCTCTTCCTTTACCTAGGCTTTTAGATAAACATTGTGTGTGTAAAATCAATACAAACTCTCTCTCTTCCCTAAATTGCAGATAACTCAAAAGTTCATGCTAGAGTCAACAACCAGGTCCCCAAATAAAATGCCTAGACTATGCAACCAACCTTGTGTAACCGTATTGCTTGGTAGGCACATATTTAGAGGCATGGTTTGCTGACCAAAATTTGTCTGTCATTTAACTTAAAACAAAAAAGAAAGATAAATAATCGCAATGCTATTTTTTTTTTTTTTTCAGAACTTACCTACATCCAACGCAGCATCATATTGGCCCCTACCAATCATTGCGAGCATTCGCAAGAAATAATGATTGCAGAACGAACCTGGGATTAAATGAGTTTAACAAAAGTGAGTGATAAAATGAAGAATTTCTACCAACACTTGAAATGAATTAGATTAAACTAAGAACAAGATCTTAAGCAGGTTTAATGAATAAAAAAGAACGTCAAAATGTTTATACTTATGACAAGTGGCAAAGTTTTGATCAAGGCTGAAAATATTGGGAACCATACCAATGCCAAAAGTGTAAATTCGAGGGCATATTGACTCTCCATTGATCATACGATTCTTTACCATAGCACAAATTTGTCTTTCATCTTCAACAGTTCCATCTGTAACTAGGAAAATTATTGGAACTGAACTTTGAATATTGGATAGCATCTCTATTGCCTGAGAATAAAAAGCAACAAATAAATAAACTGCATTCTAGTCAATGAAAGAGGGAAGAAAACAATTACAATGATAAAGATGAAACATAATTTGAGGAATGGGTTTTCCATGCATCAAGCTGAGCAAAGATTGATTTATCTACTCGATATCACTTTGGTTCAGTATTAACTACTGCTCAATAATATTTATATTAATTAATGAAAAAGAGTATTTTATAGGTACCGTGTTTAATGGATGAGAAATATTTGTACCACCCCCAGCAACAAAGTTCGTGTTAATCCACTCAGTGGCCCTTTCAACAGCATCCCCGGAAGCCAATTCCATCGTTTTGGAAAATAGATAAGTCTCTCCATTAAAGGCTATAATATTAAATGAATCAGCCTGATTAAGCTTAGAGAGAGCAGTCAATAGTGCATTCTTTGTGTCTTCAATTAGCTTTCCCCGCATACTACCGCTGATGTCAATAATGAATATTATGTCCTTTTTGAATACCTACAAATTAAGTAATACCAGAAGTAAATAAAAGGCCACTCTAAAAATATATTATATTAAACATGGCATGTACACCTACAAAGTTTACAGTTATAGTGCAAACCTTGTCACTCTGAATATCTCCTGTAGAAAGATACATGTAGAACATCTCTCTTTGATCAAAATCATGCACAGATGCAGATTCCAAAAGAACACCACCAGTTATATGACTTGAAGAAACCTAAATATGCATACAGTGAACCAATAAGATAACCTTTCAACATCTCAAACTAAGGAAAAAACAATTTAAAAAAAAAATTGGTCATGACTCATGAGTCTTACAGCATATGAAAAGCTAAAATCAACTTTAGACCATGAAAGAACATCGGAATCATATAAGAAGCCCATGCTCCCAACATGACGCCTCACTTCCTGGACACAGTCACAATAAAATAGTCAATCAGTTATTACTTACATCACAAGTAAAATTTCAACAGTGTTGCCACAAAAAACAAAAAAAAACACGAACCTTCAGTGGGTGGCTTAATGTCTTGCACAGAAGCTCACCTCCAGTAACAGCATCCACATTAATTTGTATCTTTTCTCTTTTAGATATTTTCTTCCCCGCAGGGTTAACGAAATCAGGAAAGGTAAACGGCACATTCAAAGAGAACTGGCCTTTGGAGAACACTATTTTCTGAGACCACCGAACTTTGATCGACAAATTGGAACCTCCATCAATCTACCACAACCAGTTAGAAACCAATCACAATCAGCACCACAACAAGAAACACAAACCATACAAATTAAGAAATCAAAAGCTACGTGTTAAGCTATTAATTAACCTGCGGTATAGTTAAAGTAAATATATCCGGGATGAGAAACCCTCCGTTTTGAGGTGGCGAGGCGTTTTGGTTCCCATTGTCATCTTCCATTACAACCAGTTGAGTAGAATATGATTTTCTAGAAACGCTGACCTCAACACCTAGAATTGAACCCTGTGAAATAAAATCTGCAACACATTAAAAACATTACTCAAATTAAATAAAACAAAACCTCCATGATTACTTCTAATGAATGGAATCCTGAAAAAAAAAAGGGGGGTATATGTATGAGTACCTGGTGGCTGACGGGAACAGCGATGCGGCAATCGCAGGAGCGGCTTCCCATGACGCAGTGGAGTCTCCAAGTGCCGGAGACTGTGATAAACGCGGTTTCGTGGTAGCAATCAGCTTCCATCTGAATAGCGTTCATCTGAAGCGGAATCAACGCTGGAGGATCACACCTTCCGTACACGTGCGGTTGGTAGCTCGGGATGTCGGGGTTGTCCACGATCCCTGGATCGGAGATCACCGCGTAGACCATCGGCGCCGAGGGGAGAAACGCGGTGGCGGAGCGCGTCATCGGCGGCGGAGGTTTAGGAGGTGCCACCGCCCTGTCCTTCCCGAAGTATATGCGTTTGGAGAGCTTGAGGCCGTCATCAACAGCTTTGGAGAAATCCTGGGCCATTAAAGAAGTAAAGAAAATGAAATGTGAAGAAGAGTGCAGAAGAAGCAGAATGGTAAATTTGCATTTCGGATTTATATATAACAAGAAAGGAAAGGTGGAGGTGAGTGTGGGGCCCTCTTCAAGTACAAGGGCTGGTTTTCCGTTAGAAGTACGTGTGAGCTTTTATCTCTTGACACGTGTTTTGATAGCATGTCGGCAAGTGGAACGCTGATTCGGATTTCTTTCTGTTCTGTTTTATTTGATTGATTACGATGGGAAATTAATGAATTTGGAAGTCCCTGTCAGCGTGGGATGGTCCAGTTGTAATTGTTTTGGTTCTCCCTGCGCTGTCTTCATTCCCAGGACTTGACCGTTGCTATGGCCTCTTCAAAATTATTATGCCTTCGGACGGTGATCCCGGGCCGTAGTCAACTTGCGACACTTTCGGATGTCAATCTCCTGCATTTTTTTTTTAAAATTAAATTCAACTTGTTGAATTTTTATGCATTCAGAAAATAACCTATAGTATAAAATACTTTTATATTACTATCGTATAATCTAATCACAAGTTATCGTCCCTTAAAAAAAATCACAAGTTATAAGTATGTGAATAAAAAAATTCTAAATATTTTTCTTTTGAAGGATATTCTAAAGACTTTTACTTAAAGTGTAATTTAAGTGAGAAGATATGTTGAATTTATAAGAAAAAATTTGAATTTGATTTCCGCAACATATATCATTGAAAAAGAATAAGAAATTTAAGTGTGATTAAAGTTGTAACCAGACTAAGCATTAGTCTTATAGTTGATCCAAATGTCTCAATGAGAAGTGTTAATAACACATCATTTAATATCCTCTTAATACATACTTTTTTGGTTGAAATTTATTAAAAATTATAAAATTAAAAGAAATAATTATTAAATGAGAGTTGAAATCCATAAAATATTGTGGTTTTCAATAAATTTCAACTAATAATAAAAATGTGTTATTAACATTTATCATATGTAATTATAGTGGTTATAAAAAATCCTATTATATCAAAGATTATGATTATATATTGTTAACTAATAAAAAATTATCATTAGTATAATATTTAAAGTAGTTATTATAAAAACTAATAAACTTACCTCATCGTTAATAATATTAATACTTTATTTTCTACATTTTGAGATAAATATTTACTTGAATATAAATTATTATAATATAATTTAAAATAAATAAATATTTTTAAAAGTTATAATAAATGATTTAAATCATGATATAATAAGATTAATTTCAAAATGAAATGAATAAAAAATAATAAATCAAACAGTTTAATATTTTAATAATTAAATTAATAGTTAATATATATATATAATAATTATATGCATGAGGAATTTTAATTAAACAATTATATAGATATATAAAGGTAAAAGTATGTTAGGTACATAGTACTTATAGCCACATCCATCTCATTGATTTTTTAATTAAGAAAACTGCTAGCAAAATTTTTTAACATATTCATTCTAATCTGGCTTTTCAAAAATAAAAAACATACTCCCTTTTTTTTTACCAGAAAAACATACTCGTTATAAACAGTATCTATTAGTGACTAAAAATTATTAAAAACTACAAAATGATGAGTACAATTCATTAACTAAAAAAATAAGACTACAAAATAAAATAATTTTTTTATTTCAGTCAATAATATAAAAATGTATCCAAAGAAACATGTTAGATAATGTATTACTAAAATTTCTTAAAAATAGTGCAAAGTTTCTAAATAGTTTCTTTTATTTTTTGTTGTTACGTCGAGTTGATGGGCTAACAAGCCCAACTACATCTCACGAAGGTATATACATCATTGCTCACTTGTGGTATAGAGAAGATGCACATACATTATTAACAGACAAACTAACATCATGCTATTAATTTCGGTTGCAACGTAACGTCGGGGGTGTCAGTAGATGGATGAGCACATAAATGAGTAGTCAACATAACTATTGCACTCAGAGACCCACTAGTAAAATTGTCCCTGGTAAACTGTAGAGTATATTACATTCAGCGTGAAATGTATCGAAGCTTTGAAACTCCATGATATATGAAAAATCTAAGACTAATAACTCACTCTTCTGTTCCACCCTTCCCGATTTGTTTTTAAAGAGAGAGCAAGGGTGTTTTCCTGTTCTATTAGCTTCAACCTCTTCTACAATACATTATCAAGAACTCACTTTCAGTGACAATCTTCGAATGCTCACCTCCTATTCTGCAGCTTTTCCTATCAACCCTCTTTCAGCTGACCACTCGCTATGTGCCGGCCATATGAAGGAGTAATTAATTTACATAGCAAGTTACACTACAGAAGACCTCAAAATTTGCGTAGTCAAAGTTAATTTAAGACAATGCGACATTACAAATCTCTGCACCGTACGACTTCAAATATCTCGCCAGATCATCTCTGAAGTACAAACTCAGCTAGGACATATTGCAACCTCATGACTGCGTCCTCCCGCAAAACTATGGTTTGAAAGTGAGTGACCCTTTCCAAGCGGAGGAATGTTTGTAACCTTTTCAACGCTGACCAAATACTCTCCGAGCACCATAATGCGCAAACTATATTTGAGCAAAGAGCATTTCATTCCAGGTATCAGGAACACCAGGCAAACACCAGTGTAAGCAATCCTGCACCCCAGGCTTCGCAGTAAGACTGAACCGTGATATATGAGCCTCATCCCTAAGCTGAGAAAGAGCTGTTATGTCTAAGAGTTTAACCCCTGTTCCCTTTACCGCACTTGCAGCACCTTCATCACTAGACTCCTCTCCCAATATTTCCTTTCCAACGGACATGGGTTTGGTATTGTCACAACTGCCTCCTGTGTTCCAGTCCCCACCAACAAAATGCCTAGGAGAGATGGAACGAAAGAATACCTTCAAACCTGGATATTTTGGAAGCTGTGAATTTGCCCAACTAACAATGCTGTGAATCGTAAGATTCTTGGCACCCCAAATCACTGCTATCTTCCTATCAGTATTTGGCACACCACCAACATGCATTACCCATCGATTAGCCGTGAGCTTTCCCCGATTCCAGTGGTGACCTGTGTTGAGAACCAGGACATTGAACTTGTGGATATATTGGCGCAAGAATGCTGGCGGCCGATCAAGATGCATCGCATAATCAGTGTTTGGGTTGTTTACATCAATAGGTTCAACATCACAGAGGATTGCCGACCAGTAGTACAAGATGGTAGTATTAGTGCTTGAGAAGCGGAACGCCCACCCATTAGGACGGGCTGAGCCCTCAGCTATAACCAATCCATACTCCCTCCCCACATCTTCAACCTCAAGCTTATCCTTACCACCAGTGATCATGCACATTAAAGACTGGAACTGCTGCCGGCCCAACGAGTCTCCAACAAAAGCCAGAGTTTTGTTTTGCATCCTGAATGCAAAAATTAATCATACGTTTATTGACTTTTTCTGTTGAACCCAAAAACAGGCCAATAAAAAGAACTGAAAATGTAGATGGGAAGTTGGGGAGTGGGGGGGGATTTGTTTTCTAAATCAGAGGAAATCCTCAAGAGTAAAAAAGGCATCTCAAAAAGCACAGTCTTGTCACCTGAACAAAATAGACTAAATTAAGTAGCATGACTACCATGCTAACACATGACCTCATCCAAATCTGACCAACCCCCTTTGAAGTCAATTGAGATGCATCCTATGGCTCAATCATTTTAAATGAGTCTATGGGTAAAAGGGATTGGAAAATCACAATGTTCGGCATCAAATTGTACACAATTACACAAAAGTTCAAATTTGAAAGTTCTAAAAGTTGCGCCTTGTGTACAATTTGATGCCTTCTCAAGAATTTAGAACCTTCAAATTCTTCTATAATATGTTCAGGATCAAGAGAATGAAATACCTTCTCAAGAATTTAGAACCTTCAAATTCTTCCATTTGACAATCCTTGGGTTGCCAACGAAGCTTCTCATATTCAAAGTCCGTACGTTGCATCAAGTGGCAAGCCCACATCCCTGATAGCCACTGTTTGCAACCAAAACCTGAATACAAAGGCCGGTTGTTGTCTGGGACCCATTTTCCTTTTGCATAATTACAGACTGAATAAAGAGTCAACAAGGGAACATACATTAGTTATCAATACTTGCAAATATTGTTCATGAAAGATAGTCCAACAAATGTGCATGGTGCATTGCTCATGTGGAAGAATAATGATTTTTTTATGGATGATGGAGCAAACAGGTTGTCTAATATGAGAAATTTATTTTCCCAGGAGTAGTCTCTGGAAATATATTATGTGTCGTTAACTAATAATTACACGTACTCAAAGTAGTGACTGAGTGCTACCAGAATAATAGGAAATCTCTAGCAAATGAGGAAACAAACCACTAAACATTCTAACTTTAAGATAATTATAAAATATTTAAAGATTTCTTCAGGAAAAAAAAAAGTGTCATATAAAAGTTAGGAGATTCCCTTCATTAGGAAGCTCATTGTTGGAAAATAAGTTGAAGAAGAAGTATCAATCTTCCCATACCTATGTGCCCGTTTGGCACATCTCCATAACCAACTCCGCTTATTGCGACACACATTCCAATGTTATATTAGAAGCTGAAATTAGTTTGAGCGTACACTCTAATTGTTTTTTAGAGTTCAAAATTAGTTCCACCAAAATCAATTCTACTCAACTTTGAAACAAATGGACCTAATGTCTCAAATTTTATTTAGAAAGTAGAAACTTTAAAAACAACTAAGTTACTTAGAAAAATCCAGAGATATTCTTTAAAAGGAAGCTCATTTTTATAAAAGAAGTTTAAAAGCATGTATCAACTTCCTTTCAACTTATCCCAAGGAGAGAAACTTGGCAATGGAGTTTTATAGATGATTAGCAAAAAGACCAGTACCTTTACTTTCTGTAGCATTATTCCAATTGTTGTCTTTTCCACCTGTTAAAGAGCTTATTTGAGGAGATTTTGTCACAGAATCGTTTCTATGCTTATTTTCTTCTTGTTTCAAACTTTTCTCCCCCTCGGCTTCATTTTTTTTAGCCCCAGATGTTGTTGGGCTGGAAAAAGTTTGTACGTTGTGATTTTTCTCACCTTCCAAGATTCTTTTGTGTTTTACTTCATCATCTGGCACACTTGAAGGAATTTCTATACCATCACAACAAAATTTAAGATTTAGCCCCAAGAAAACAACATGAAATTAACAGAGAGGGGAAGTAAACACAAAGACCACTTGGTAATGGTTTTATTTCTAAAAGGATGGTGGTATCTAATAAATGTATTTTCGGAAGAAGTTGTCTATATCTAACAATACTTTTAATTCAACCCTATCACTCTGGCTTAGCACAATGTTAAGTGCAGAATTCTGACCACTACAGCAAACAACAGGATAAGTGAATAAATAAGGCACCATATATAAAGGACACATATGCTCACATGCTCCTTTGGTACAGGGCATGGTACCACATCATGAGGTAGTGTAAACCCTTTAAAACCATAGAGGATTAAAGAAAGCAATATCTTACGTTCGGTATATGAAGTTGTTCCGGTTTTACTTTCACCCATTTTCTTTCCAGAAGAGCTTTGTGCAGGCACCGTCCATGATGATCCCTCGATATGTAGTTCCCCTAGCTCATTGGCAGTCTTTTTCTTTGTTAACGATGAGCCATCTTCACCCATGTTCTTTCCAGAAGAGCTTTGTGCAGGAACCGTCCGTGATGCTTCCTCGAGATGTAGTTCTTCTGCTTCATTGACAATCTTTTCTGTTACCAATGATGAGCCATCTTCGCCCATGTTCTTTCCAGAAGAGCTTTGTACAGGAACCGTCCGTGATGCTCCCTTGAGACGTAGATCTTCTGCTTCATCAGCAGTCTTTTCCTTTGCCAACGGCAAGCCATCTTCACCCAAACGTGGATCTGGTTCTAGCACCTGGTCTGAACGACGACTAGCTAAATGATCTGCAAACATGTAAAACAACCCCCTCAAAAATCAGTACTGAGAACAATGCAAGGGGCATTATTCAGCATGAACTTTCAAATCTTGGGTACAAAATCTATTCCAGACAGTTTGTTCAGTCTGTAAATATTAATTTTTAAGGAACATTAACAACAAGTAAAATACTTTTACCTTTATAAAAAAAATATATAAAAATTAGAATTTCATTTGTCATATTGACAAGATGTAATATCAGTATCTTTTAATGAAAACAATAATATAAATGAAAGTAAACCTGAAGGCAGCTGCAGTGGTGGTGTTTGAGGAGGAAGAAAGGCACTAAGACCAGGCATTTTCTCCCATGACCATAAAATGATAGTTGCAGACATGAGAACAATGGAAATAAGTGAAATTTCTTTACCCCGTAATCCATTAAAGCCAGCCTTCATCCTGCATAAACATAAACATTAAATTACAAAGAACAAAAAAGTGAAGAAGAGAAGGACAAGCTCTCGTTTTTCAAAATGAGTTGAATGTCCAGCTCTAAGTGGCCTAGAATCTATGGAAATAAAAATAAGAAAAAACAATGTTCTAACAAGAAATAGCCAAAAACTTCACTCAGCCAACAGAAGAAACTAGACAATAAAAGCACATTCACGTTATAAAGGCAAGCAAATCCTCACAAACTGACAACTGTTAACAACATACTATAAAGCAACAACAGACATTTATTTGACAGTTAAACCTTAACCCTATGTTTTTATTAGTTTGTTCATCCCGATTCCCCAATAAATAGTTTCCACTCCCTCCTCCTGTGCAATCGAATTCGCTTCTGCTCCAACATATCAAACAAGAACCCAATCCAAATTAACAATTGCTAACGCAAAAATGGCTCTTTTCCTCTTCTATTATGCGCCATTCACCCTCTTAATTGTGAAACTCAGATACGTCACCGTGATCCAAATCCAGCTCTTACTTCACATTTTACAAAATGACTAAAAAAAACACACACACACGCAACGGTATATGTAGTGTAGGAGAATTTGCGGCATGCAGAGGAACCCTAAAAACGAAATAAACCGAAATCGAAGTTGACGAGCTAGCAATCAATAAGAAACAGAGATAAAATTAATAATGGATCTGGCAGGTTCATAAGAATTTGCACCTGTTTCGGGTGAACATGAAAAGTTTGCCAAATTCTAGAAGAGATCAGATGCCAAACAGAGAACAATGTTTCGTTAAATAGTTAGTTAGGAGAATCGGAAGAGAGCAAACTACGAATATATGGATAAATTAATAAATCAATCGCATAGAGAGAAGAGAACAGCGGGGATCGCGGCCAGGCATGAACTTTAAATCGGGATTTGTTTCTTTATTATTATTAATTTAATTAAATACTCGTACATATCATATTATTATTATGTTACTCTTTCCATTCTCTGTTAATGTGGTAATATGATAATCAACTTTTATTTGGCCATACTTCGTTACATACCAATTCAGTTTATTGAATATAAAAATTAATGGTCAAATTTCGTACAGGTTTTTCTTCTTCGCCTCCATCATTAATATGAAATATCTAGTCCCTTAGTACTACTAATTTATCTGAGTTATACTAGTAATTGTTCTTTTTTCTAATGTTTTTCATTTATAATCAAAGTATGAATACATGTGAGAATATAATCAAACACTTGGTTGTAAGTGAATCATCTTGAAACTCTAGCTAGCTTCTGAACTACACGATTAACTTGTTTTCTTGTAAAATTTATCCTTGAATCTGTTAAAAAAATGGAACTTAGCTCTTCAATTAGTGAAAATATGCTACTAATTGTTAATTATTTTTATCAAGTAACTATCATAAAGTTAATTGTATATTTTTATATTCTATTTTTTCTTTCTCTTTGTTTTTTTTTTCTAAAGAAAAAACATAAAGAGGCACAGAGTATATGATCCTTCCTCTAGTTTTTTAATGTTCTAAATTTGATTCGGTTATCTTGATACTTATAGGGATTATTTCAGGAAATAATCACAATGCAATGTTATTTTTTATTAGTAAAAATAAAAGATAAATATTGGGAGCGTTACAATTAGGGGCAGACAAAAGAAGGAAAGTTAAGGGAACCAAATATAATTTAGATAAATTTATACTAAAAATTTAAATTAATTACTTTTTATAAAAATAAATCCCAATTAATTATGCTACAAAATTTTATTAAAGTAAATTTGGAAAAATATATGTTACAACCTAATATTTAATGTTTTTTCAAAGTTCATATACTCAAAGTTAGAAATAGATTAAAGACAAACAAATAATGTCAAGAAAAACAAAATTGAGATGAGTGAAACAAAAAGAAATGAAGAACAAGAATAATAATAATAAAAAAGTATTGATATGTCTCAAAATTCAAGTTATTAAATAGTCCTTATGTAGTTTTTTATAAACTTATCTTATAGATAAAGGTTAATATTAAATAATAGTACCATTTAATTTCTCAAATCAATATAAAATAAAAAATAATAAAATTATTTGATTGCAAATATAAATATTTATAATCTTTAAAATATATTATAAAGGGAAAAATATTATAAAAGAAAATAAATAACACTTAAGTATTTTTTTTAAAAAGGAAAAAAATATAATTATTTCTACAATGAAGATTATAAAAAGAAAAAAAATATTTATTAAAAAACAGTATATTTGTCTTAAAAGAGAGATAGTGTCATTATTTTAACAATAAATACTATAAAAGGGAAGAACTATTTTGTAAAAAACAAAACAGATAAATAATACTTAAATATCATTTTTTTCTATAATTAAACTCTTCAATAAAATAATTAATTTATTATTAAAATATTATACATTATATGTGCTTAAAAAATAGATTAAAAAAAAGGAGGGGCCATGGTCCCCCTCAACTTTATGTATGTATGTTCCGTACAATAAGCTGTACACTCTCGCTCTGTTCAATTGAATTACACTTTCTGATATAAATAGATAGTTGTTTATTATGAAGAATGATGTTTTATGAACTTTAGAGTTTCGAGACACTCTAAAATGATTTCAGGTTAAAAGACATATGTGGTAGTTGAAATATATTTTAATTTTTTTCTTCATATTAAAATATATGTAGCAAGATTTTTATTTTTTATCTTTTTATTCAGTTCTCTCTTTCTAATGTTCATTTCATATATTTCTTCTCTTTTAATTATTTCAAATTACTCTTGCTTTATCCATATTTATATCACTGCTTTTTCTTACTAGTATATCCTTGATTTTTTAAATTATTTCTTTCTTTCAATCTGCTATCTCTTATCCATATCTCAAAATTGAATTTTAACCATCATCTTTAAAAATAAATTTTTAATATTTAAAAATAATTTTGTTTCACAGTTAAATTGTTTAGTGTAAATTTAAAATGTAATTTATATATTTAGAAAAATTTATTTATTATTATAATTTTAATTGCTTGGAATAAATATTTATCTTATTTAACGCACAAGTTAAATATATTAGTTAGATTATTACTTATCGCACCAACGACATGAAATGGTGTATTACATTAGATTAGAATTTTAAAGGGTTTTAAAAGTTTTTTTTATAAAAAATTATCTGGTATTTAGTTAGGAATTTTTAATGGTATAAATAAGTTTTGTAGTATTAATTAAGATTTTTAGGATTTTTGTAAAAGGGTAATAAAATTCGGTGGTATACAATTAGGTTTTTTATAAATTAAAAAAATTGGTATTTAAAAATATATAAATTTTAATGAATTATCTTTTAATATGTATTTCAATAGAATTTATCTAATTTTTTAGTATAAAACATTTATCAAACAATCCCACCTTAATCCTTAAGATTTTCAATTGAAGGAGATATTGAACAACTAAAAAAAAAAAATATTTTTCAAGATGTATGTGTCAAATGTGTTTCTCTTGTACTTTTGAAACAAAAAAATGTCAAATATACTCCCTCATATGCACTTTTCTATTTGTTTTTTAAATCGAATTAATGTTTATGTTATGTGTCAAGGCTAATTATGTTTTTCTTATATTAACTATATTTATCACTTGCTTAACATAGTATTTTTGTTATTGTCACTCTTAGTTTCCTCATCTCTATAACTTTATAATCCTCGTTCAAAATTTTCACCCTCACCACTCCTTTTCGTATTTGCTTATCATTGCATCTCATTTAAACATATTATTGGATTTATAATGAAATAATTATAGCAATTAAATAAATAATCAAAAAACCAATGTATAATTTTAAGAGAAAAAAGTTATACACTAATTGTGCAAAAAGTTTTACACACTCATCCAATCACAACACATTATATATGGTAAGTTTTTTTATTTTTAAGATAATTATTTTTAAGTAACTCAAATGATGATTTGTGATTCAACTATAAAAATTATTTTACACTATTAATGTATAAACATTAAATTCTAATTTTAAATCTATTATTCAAATTTAAAAGTAAAAATAAGATGTTATTACAAAAAAAATTAAATAAGAGGACATAAAACTAGAATCAATTTAGTTATTAAAAGATTAAAAAGATAATTTAACAATACAAATCTTTTTAAATATCATAACACATGTATGATTAAGATTATCTCCAAAGCATATGTAAATCAGATAAGTTTATAGTTAACATTTACTAATACTTTTAAAAAATATATTACATGTTAAATTGAATTTAGTTAATAAAGTACTAAATAGTTTTCAAATTTTACAAGAAACTTATAAACTAAAACTACTTAATAAGAACTTTTGATTTCACGATTGTATCCATAAATTTAACATATATAAAGAATTATTTCGAGTAATTTGTTTTTTGGGGATATATGATCTCATTGCATCTTCTGTTATAAATGATCTCATCACAAACTACGCATCATTTAAAAAAAAAAAATACTACGTTAATCATTCAAAATAAAAATTTAATTTAATTAATGGTATATGAGAAGAATTTTATATAAGAATCATGCGTCATTTTTTCTTCTTGTCTCCCTTTTTCTTAACCCGATTTGCATCTGCTGTCACTTACTGCATGAGATTTTCTGTCACCACCGCTATTGCGTTAGTATTATTGTTGAATCGCATTAATGTTACATGTAAAAGTTAACAAAACTTAATTGTAATGACAGTAATGTGTGGCTATCAATCCTTCACGGATTTCTAAAAACAAATTACCCTCAATTCAGTTTGTGGATATGCATATTACAGAGTTTCACATCTGCTGAAGGTAGAGACGGAATTGGCACTTTGGCAGGTATTTTAAGGGGAATAATATATCACTGCTTAACTAAGATTATCTCATTTTTTTTGTTACAATGAGAAGTATGAGGTGATGGTGCGAATTGATTAAGGTTGTCTTTCTAGGGACTCTACAAACTCTTTTTCATTACAGAGATCTAGTTATGGAACTGACTTGGAAAAAAGGGACGCAAAAAATAATTAAAATATCAGGGACAGTACCGTATACATGCAGTACTAGGTGTTGAAGAAAACCATTTCAACCGTGGAATTGATAATGAAGAAAACCAATTCAACATCATGCAATGCATTGTACTGGTTTGAATCTTCATATTTGGTGACTATAATCCTTCACAGTTTAAATATGCTAACAATTAACATTAATATTACCTAAAGTAAGTAACCAGAAAGACCAATCAGGAGCATAAAAGTCAGAAAGCTTAATGGTCTTGCTTATCAATATAGAATAACACACAAAATAGCACTGCTTTTTAGGTGGCAGGCAATGAGAGAGGACAAGAGAATCTCATCAAGGAATTATAAGCTTCCAAACTTCATACACCACAAGATATATAGTGCGTGTTTGAAAATATGTTGATAAGTTAAAAATCACGACTGAGATGTGGAAAATCATGTGTAAGATGTGAAACCAAACATGATAATTATCTTCTAGTCTGTTTGGAACCTTGTCCATTACTCCATATTCGTACGTGCCCATAGGTCTAGCCTCTAGCACATCAAAATGCAAGTAGTAGTGGAGACCAAGTTTAGTGCTAAAAACACTAAAGAGTAAACATCCACTGAATGCTTCTATCACATCATCCCTAAACCTGGTTCAACCATTTGAAAGATTCACAGCTAGTGGCTGCAAAGATTCAAGTAAAACCTTAAAAAATTATACGCTATAACAGCTTACCTTTGCCAGCAAAACCCTTTTAGCTTTGGATATGATGAGTGTTGCAGTGATGGGGCCAACCACATGGACCAGGGGTCTCTTGGCCTTCAATTTTATGCCTACTGGCTAACAAATCACCAACTCCAGATTTTGACTCTTCCTAAAATACCATGTTGAAAGAGACCAGTGCAGGTTGCTCACGAATCATGACAGAAATACTACTTCAATATTTTGTCTCCAACCAGGTACAAAAAGTCTTGAAAGTAATATTTATGCATGCATCTCAAAAGGCACCACTTCTTGATGTATCATTTGTAGTCACTGGTCCCAATAGGAAAAGATTCCTTCCCTTATTATAGATCACAACCTTACTCTTGTTAGTAGATGCAAGTCCCAGGTCTTTTATTTTTTGTTTCTCACGTATATTTTCTTTCCAAGACTATATTCTGTTTGAGTAGTCATGGGGCATTAAAATGTAAGTATCTCTACCTGTGGGAATTTGAACCTTGATTTGTCACATACATTACGAGGATTAGCCCTTTGCACCACTCTTCTGATTTAGAGACGAAGTAGCCTCACCTCAATATCACAATGCCCACTGATCACTAGTGTCTACGTCACTCTAGAAAAAATGACAAAACTTGCACATGGCTAATTTTAAGTCATTGCAATGTCATTTTCATACAATGAATGAGTCAACAAGATAGGCACTAAGGAGCCATCTGAGTACCCCGCTTCAAAGGCCACATCTACCACTTGGTTAGGGCATGTTTAACATATTGTCACATTTAAGATGAGCTAAAGTAAGTAAAATAGCCCTTTGGTATGAACTTGAAAGAAAAGAACTCAACAAACTTGTCAAAACATGAAAGCACTCTGCTCATAAATTATTTGGCAGGCCAGGGACTGTAACCTTAGTTATGAAACAAAAACTAGTGATACCATCTACTATAACCTTGAGCAAACTCTGGATTTTAGAATTGTGGTCTTTAATCTTGCTGTATACTACTTCATCCTAAAGTTTAGCCTTTGTAACAGGTAGTATCCTCTATAGATATAGCGGTTCTGTTATTACAATTCAATTTCCTATGACATAATGTCTTATAAAAATCTTGTACTGATAAAGATGTGGTTCACTTTTTGCCTGTGTATAAGAGTTTTATGTCAACTTTGCGGAACCACATACAATGAGAACGCCTTATCTTGTTGTAGTCATTCCTTTGGAAGATGGAGACAATATAACATGCGTGAACGTTTCCCCTTGCAACTGGTAGTTTTTGTTTTTTGGTGAGCTGAAGATAAAAGTGAATGTGGCATCTCCAGTAAACTTGGACTATTGGGTGAGAAGTCGAAGATTTGAAATGTGAAAACAAATCAAACTTTCAAAACCAAGCTTAAGCATGATGTCACAACTTTCTTTTTTTTGAGAGTTTAGTTAGCAATCATTGAGGTTGAAATCCATTCTCATTTGGGTGGGTCCTTTGCCATAATGGAGTTCTACCTTGACTCCTTGAGGAAAGTTAACACATATTAGTCATTAGCCAGTCCATGTTTTTCCTATCAACAGTTCAACACATTGAAACTACTTGGTTTTAGCCAAAATACACCTAATCTTACTAGGGACTAACTGTTTTCCTCTAATCATTTGATGGGCTGCTCATACCTATATTAAATTGACCACTGTGACACATAAAAGCACGTAGATATACAGGAAAAGAATGGCGGGTGTAGTTGAAAAATAACTATATCAAGTGCAGTTTGATGTTTGAACATTAAATGACACTAATTTTCTATGACATGTCATGCCAATCTTATGGACCAAATTACAGGAACAGCTTCCAAAGTAAAGCCACAATCCAATACATGGATACATACATATATATATATATATGTGTGTGTGTGTGTGTGTGTAATGTTTGATTGCAAACCTGCATCAGTCTTGAAGAGACATAAAACACATTAAGACAACAAGCTGCTTTTCACATGTCAAAATAATTGGCAATCAATGCCTACAAGTTAGCAAATAACAGTGAATACGATCACGGATTCAAATAAAAGAAATTTCCTTAGCATACACGTACAAGTAACTTAAGAATGATATGCTAGATTGCAATTGACGACAAAGTGAAACGAATTTCGATCAAAATTGAGTCAAACTCATCCCACGTCCCAAAAAAGTGAAATATACCTAATTACCACTATAGTTTCTAATAAGCACTGGCAATTACCAAAAGTATGATAGACACTGAGGAGTGAGATGTCACAAGTTTGGAGGCTGCCAAGCAAGGAACCCGTTTTATTGCGTTATTTTTCTTCTACATACCTGTTTATCAGATTAACAAGATAAACTTAAAACGGTTGAAAATTAGATAAATGTGCCTAAATCGAACAAATGACAATGATCTACTACCAGCCAGTCAGGTTAGTTTTCCATGCTGCCATATGCTCAGAGTGACACGTGGCAAGAAACACCAAAATGACAACTTAAAAGCCCGTCAGTGACTCATGTCTAATCCATTTCAAGGACCCTGAAAGATCATGCTTACAGTCATTTCTACTAATATAAATAGCTTATTATGAGACGCATTTTTTTTTTAAAAATTTCAAACATTAACATAAATCTGTGTTGACTCCCTGCCCCTGCCTATATTATTACTACCGAGAAAGAAAGAGAATAAAGAAAAGAGAGAAAGAGAGAGAGTGATCTTGCAAGTTCTGTTCCAGCAAGCCATGGCAATTTCAGGGTCAGAGACTCAGAGTCCTTTAGTGAAAAGCGTTTCTCAGGTGGAAGTTGAGTGTGTGAAATGCGACTTGTGCGGGTTCACAGAGGAATGCACCCCTGCGTACATCACGAGGGTGCGTCAGAGGTACCAGGGTCGCTGGCTTTGTGGGCTGTGCGTGGAGGCTGTGAAGCACGAGGTGGTGAGATCAGACAGTGTCATCACCACGGAAGAAGCGCTGGACCGTCACATCAGCTTCTGCAGAGAGTTCAGATCATCGACGGTTACCAATAATAAAACAGAGCACCCCATCTTCGCCATGGGACGCGTCCTCCGGAGGAGCCTCGACTCTCCCAGGCCTCTCCGATCGAACTCCAGTGGGGCTCTCCCGTCCGTGGACGGGGTTCGAGCCCCACACTTGCTTCGATCGGAGAGTTGCTTCTCTTCTATCTCGGGTTAATAAGGTCTATTTAGTTTGCTTTATTAGACTCTTGCAGTTGCAGCAGGTAGGTAAAGCATGGAGCATAGAGACTCTGTGTGTGTTTTTCTGTGACTGACAGGTTTTATAAATCCACCACGAAGCCTCTCTAACATTGGCCCTTTCTGTTTAGACTTTAGATTGATTGAGTGGTTTGTTTCATGACTTTACTACTAGCTCCTTTTTCTATGATCATCAATGTATATATAGATTGATTAGCAAATTCTAAAATTTAGTTCTTCTAATCTGGGCTTGCCTTTTTAGTATTATCTTCTTCTGCAGAACATAATAAAGAATAAGACAAAAATAAGATACAGTTTTTTGGGTGCTTTTAATGCTTTTTTCTAATCAAAATTAGAGTTGTTTATGTTGACATGCTAACCTCTGTTACACAATTATCAGATAAAACTCCTATTCTGATTGGAAGGTGAAAAACTTTATTTATGTTTTATCCAAAGATTATGGGCAAGGATAAAACTTCATGGATATTCCAGCGGATTTTTATTGCTTCATTCTGGTTCAGTGTTTTTACATGTGTTGTTAATTTATTTGTTTTTTTTTTTGTTATTGGGGTTATTAAGGAAACCTACTTTAAGGAAATAAAGCTGAAAACTCTTGTAATTAACTTATAAATTTGAATCAGAACAAAAAGACAGCGCAAAGTTGCGATTAGGATGGCTGGCTGGCTCAAGCACTCCTTAAAAGAAACAATTTTGCGTTCGCTGTATGCATAAAAAAGAATATGAGAATTTTAAACCTTTTCCAGACTAATAATTCCAGGTGTGCTTAGCTGTTTGTTTCAATTTTCAGCATGGCCATTTAACATTAATGGCTTTCTTAAATAAATCAACAAAAGAAATTAAGGAAAGTTGATCAGTTGGGGCATTTGCATTTTGCAAGCGAGATATTGACACAAAACGAAGGTGCAGCGAAATTTCCCTCAAGTGAAAGAGCCATCGCTTTTCTTGGAAAAGTTTAACATTTCCATGCTCCAGTTAGTATTTGTATGCCAGACAAATTTTAGATTAGAGCTTGGGTCACAATAATAAGAATGCACTGGACTTGAATGAAGCTGCAAGTAGCAGGTTTTCATTTTTTTTGTACCTCTTCTAACGCTTGTAACTGAAAATGCCTTGTGATGCTATGCCTTTTCATACCTGAATTGGATTGCATTCATGCGTTACAGGATATAAAGTTTATTAACTTTTACTATATGACCATCCCACTTGGACCCTTTTGCATTAGTGCTCTTTATCAGAACACCCCAATTCACGTTTTGTCGCCAAGGATACGTAGTATAACATAAATAAGACGAACATGGATGTGAACCTTCGGGATGCATCTACTCCAGGAGTTTTCTGCAAATTGCAACATAATATACATCGAAACGGACGAAGAGAGAGAGTGGGGGCAGTATACACTACCAACAAATCGGATCATTATTAATTATATTATATGTCGTTTTATTGCCATTTGCGTGTTTTTGTTGAAGACTTTGGACCTCATTCATTAGAAGGACAAGATAAAAAGATTAAAAAAATATATAAATAAATAAATAAGAACTCTTTCACTCTACGTTTTTTTCGACCAGTTAAGTTTGCTACTTACAGATTTTCAAAGTTTGTGTTTACGTGTTTTTGTTAGAGTAAAATATCAAAATCATCTACTATTTTGCTTCATATAGGTACATTAAAAAATTTAAAGAGTCAACAACAACTTATAAGGTCACGTATTGTGGTGTCTAACTATAATTTCTCGGAGACAGATCCTGAGATTACGTAAGCATGGGAATTCTCTTAATTTGATGCTAGAAAGTAGAAGAGAAACGAATGTGAGAAGCAAAGAAGCATTGAAATGAGTTTCCCATGGTTCAAAACCACCATAGAGTGTTCAACCTCTTCTACAATACAAAATATTATTCTTAAAACGGGAACAGACTACAGAGTGGTGCTACATGGCATGCACCGAGTTTGAAGTAGTAGTAACCTTCAAGTAAAACAAGATTGAAAAAACATGCACCTACATAAAGTCACTGATTTTCCATGTGAAGAAGAGTATTTTCTAAGAACAATGCAGTATGTTAAGCTTGTCCTCACTGCTACTGTATATTTGTATTGCCTCATAAATTAGCTCCATACTCAATCATCAAAATAGTCAAGTGTTTTACTGAATGGATTCCATCATTTCATGGGTCACCGAAATAATTTCCAATTATGCACTTTTTTTAAAAGGTAGTTTACCTAACCCCTCTTGTAGTGCTCATGAAATCAATCTGCGTTCTATTCCTCGTGCAAGTCCACCCTCAATGAAAAATGGCCTAGTTAATCCAATAAAGCAGAGCTTTTTATGAGCATCGCCAACTTCTGTCCCCATTTTTCTACTAGTACCTTAGATACTGAACAGGAACTAAACGTGCGAATCATCATGGATTTTTTTTACGTGATTCCTGTGACCCTACATTGACCACAAAGATCAATAAACATATAAAGAGCTTCAAAATAAGAGACACTTATCTTTTTCAATTCAGATATTTGAGTGGACACATCTATATAATTCAAATACTTGAATCCATACTTACATAGGCATAAACAGTACAAGGACAATGTCAATAGTATTACAAAAACATACTCCATTTTTTATAAACATTCAGAAAAAAGTGGAGTTTAAAATATAATATAAAATTTTGAAAGTAATTAATGACTTTTTAACATTTGTTTTTGTGAGGCTCATTGCTATACAAAAGAAAACGAATCTTAGCACATTGTATATTAAAGTAATGACTTTCACGGGTATATTCATCTTATTTAGAGATATTTTTATGAGCACATAGAGTGATGATATTGTAAAATAACGACTTTTAAATGTATCTTTACAACGTTTATTATGTATATGTGGTATTCCCATATCTTATATATTTTGGACATTGACCGTGTCAAAGCATTAGTGTCTGGTGTCTTTGTCAAAATTCATGGTTAATAGATAAAGAAACATCATTATTGCAAGGTGCTAGCTAGCCCAAGAACTTCATAGCGGCTCTAGATAGCTACTCAGTCCTCCATACGATCAGGGTGCATGAGACATGAGACATAAGTAAGGAGCAAGACTCTGCTACTTCAGTACTGGTCATTCACAGATACCATTCAGGATCTAAAGAGCATGACGAAGAGTTTGATTTTTCAATACCTTCATTGTCATTGTAAAATCAACATCAAAGCCCAATTTTCAGCGCACGAACAGTGCTGGACCATCTCATCAAGGCACCTTTTTTTTTTTTTTTCTTTTTTCAAGACCCCTTTCTGTTATCCAGGGAAAAGAAGCTTTTGAAGAACAGCATATTGAGTCCAACTGATTGGAAAGATTTTAATGTGAAACATTAGAAAATCCAAGCTCTACTTGTACGGTAAAAGATTCTACTAGTGTTTTTGCCCAACATATCTCATTTAGTATGTCGGGCTCATTATATCCAATAGCAGGCAACTGTATGATGTCCCTCAAACACAAGAACGGATAGATAGGCTAAAAATTGAACTTCCATGTCCATGCTATTCAATAAGAATCTATTTGATAAGCATATTTCAAGACAAACTATATGAGTGGGAAATAAAGTTTTTGTACCAATTTACTGAATGCGGTTTAATGTATCTTTATACATTGAAACTGCAAGTTGAGGTACCATTCTGATTGCATATCTAGTTAATACTACTACATTTAAGCCCACATGTCAGCCTGACTTAATTTTGGCATTGTACTTTCCTTATGATGAAATTTGCATTTGAGCATATTCCTGTACAAAAGATGGCTTCCTATCCAAAGTTTATTATTCCCTGGGTCAACAGATAATGCAACACAGTAAATTCAACTGAGAGTTACCTTGTAGAGTGTCTCATGTATTATTTCCAGGAGTCACTCCCTGCTTCCACCAAAAGCAACACCCATTTCTGCTCCATTTGTTGCTATGTAACGTTCACTATATACCATATTCACTTCCCTGTTCCACCAAAAAAAAATAATCACTTCCCGCTGCCTGCATGGTATTCATATGTATGTGTACACACAATATACTAATTTTACAGCTAGAAATCACCAAAAAGAACATTTCAGAGGGTTTTGGTTAGTATTTGAATGCCTAACCTAACATAATAATATTGAGGATCTAGGATGGACCACAAAAAAGAAATGGAGAAGTCTATAAGAACTCTTCTAATCTATCTGAATATAGCTTCAGGTCTTCATGTAAAAACTGAACTACTCAATCCTTGAGGTAGAATTATTCAGGACTATTAGTTCTTCTGGAGTCCAAGCCGTAATTATAATCACAAAGTTCAATCAGAAGCTAAACTTCAAAAGAAATCAGGTTATTCAGGACTATTAGTTCTTCTAGAGTCCAAGCCGTAATTATAATCACAAAGTTCAATCAGAAGCTAAACTTCAAAAGAAATCAGGCTAATAAAAAATTGATACATATATGAGCATCTGGGGAAACCTCAAGCAAATTTTGGTTGTACAAAATTTCCTTCTGACTTTCATACAGAGCATAAAGAGTCCATTTAACTTAAGTTGATCTAGGCCAGAAGTAAACCTACTTCAAGATAATCTTTCTTTGAAACACTTTGGTAGTGCTCTTAGATTGTCTCCACATACAAATTACTCACATTATTTTTATCGGTAAATGTTAGTTTTGTTATAAATGTTAGTTGGGTGATTTGAACCCACAACCTCTCTTTCCTCCCTTCTCTCTTCACCCTTCCCTAACTACTACTGGGCCAACCTTATATCTCCACAAAATACTAACTTTAATCATATCAGAGAAAAGGCATACAATTACCAATTACCTATTGGAAGGTTAAACACCTGCAGCATGTAACTAGAAGATTGTAACAACGGTAAAGTTACAGACCCTTTGGTCATGGGTCCGGAAACAATCTGTTTGCATATGCAAAGGTAAAACTGCATACATGACCCTCCTACATACCTTTGCATAGCAAGGAGCCTTCTAGCACCAGAGTACATTAGTTTTTTTTTTTTTCCACAGTAACAAGAAGATACATGCCTCAGATTTGATAATTGGTTTTCCACTGAAATGCATGTCTGTAAGGGCTCAACTAAAGTCCTCGTCTCCAGTAAGTCATCAATTTAACTTGTTTGTAGACTTCAATAAGTTGATCAACTACATTTGCGTAATTACTCTCATGAAGAAACTGTAGTCTAAGAAAGCTAAAATAGATGAATATGCATACCTTCATTAAATTCACATATGAATTAAGAAATTCAAAATTTTCAATGGTTGTTACCAATGATCAATCTACGATAGGATGTGCAACGTTGATCACCCACCACGTACTACTATTACATTGTTACCACTTAACTCAAGCAAGAATTTGCCAAATATTTCATTTACTGTTTGCTGGACCATTATCCCACCTATACGAGGGAAGGCATCATTATCAACTCAATAGCAAAGATTATAATATTCAAATCATACAGAATCAAGTAAATTTAAAATATCTCTATGTAGTGTCTTTCTATTTTTCTTTTTCTCTGGTAAGTGCGATGAGGATTATGGCAACATATATGATTACACAGCGCATGATACGTGGAGGTAGTAGCACAGGAAGAGAAGTCATGTTTTAGGGCATCATATATCAAATATCTTAAAATAGGGACTATAATAAGGCTGGAATCATTATAAAAGAAAAAAGAGGAGGACGCTTCACTTTACTTTAGGAAACTAAACCAAGCATCATTCAGGTAGCATACAGAACTTTTAACATAGAGTGGAAACCTACATAACCCATTTAATTGGTTTAATTATATAACCTGATTATAACGTTATGTCCCAGGAAGGACCAAGTATATGTAGAACAGCACATGAAAGTTGAAGGCCATGATAACACCAACAATTCCTAGTGGTTTTCATACCTGAGATATAAAAAAATACAATGCATGCAATATAGTTGAAGTTTATACCTCACATCAGTAAGTAATCACAGCTTAAATATTATAATCTCAAACATCATATGATCTGGACCAGTAAAGAAACATGCAGAAGAGAACTTAAACTCAGAACAATCGGGAGAGAAAGTAGTATAAAAATTAACAAAAGTGTATCTGTAAATACTTCAAGTAGCTGTCTCACTACAGGGGTTGTAAAGTAAAAATTTAGCATCAACATATTATAAATAATTCTTATGGTCTGATGATATAATTGATCCATTCAGCTGTCTGCTTAGCCCAACAGCATAATCACACATATCATAGATTTCCATTCGGAGATAGTTTGATAGGTTAAAGCAAACGCTATGTATGAAAGATAAACTTTCACATAATCATCTTCTCGTAATAAAATGGAGTAGCAATAGTTTGAGCGAGGAATGCAAGGATTGGGGTTTTTAGGGTTTGATGTCTGTCAGGGGAGAGAAGGAGATTGATTTTGGCAATAAAATTGCTTTGTTGTTTCACTTCAACATCAAAAAATGGCCGATACGATCAGTTGTTTGGCAGACGCAGTTCTGTGTAACATTCTATCTTTGTCTCAACCAAAGAAGTTGTTGCAAACAGCGTTCTCTCCAAGCGATGGGAGCCTCTCTGGCGCTCAGTTCCCACTCTCGACTTAGAAGAACACAGCTACCTCAAGCTGAGCTATTTCCATTTGGACCAACCCCTCAAAAGACTCCGCCACTGTGTTCGCTCTTCTCGTTACAGTCCCGCCGATGTCAAAGCATGGCTCGCGGACGCCGCGTGTTCTCCTGTGTTCCTTGGATAATTGGTTTACCCTCTGCCTTGCTTAAGTGCTATGCATTTTGCTGAGCTTCTTTGTGGGTGTCCTAATCTTGAGGATTTGAATGCGGAGAATTTAGGCTGTATTTACGATGAACATGGCGATGAATTTTATGATGATATGGAAGGAATTCAAGCTCGGTTTAAAACATTGCCCAAGTTGGTCAGAGCCCATATCCATAAACCCGATGCTGTGGTTCCATTAGAAGTTGTTAACAATGTTGAGTTTATGAGCATAGATTGGATACGATGTGTGAGATTTCTATGTCATTACTTTCCGCTTTTTCAAGAATAACAGGGGATTCTGATACTGACAGATTATTGTTTTGATGTAACCCTTGCAGGTATATCTTCAATACTACATGCCTGAATTTCACAATTTAACTCACATTGAATTTGGCTATTTGGATTTGGAGCGTGCTAGCGAGCGGCTTAAATTGTTGAAAGTACTGTAGCATTGCCCCAAGCTTCAAATTCTTGTCATTGATAAGGTTTGATTAGTTTAAGCACGATTTCTATTTTCATCCTTTCTTCACATACTTCTATCAATTTTATTTTATTCTAGGCTTGTTGTTTGTTAACAGAAGGATCTAGGACTACATGCTAACGAGGGAGCAGATTGGTCATACCCACAGTCTATTCCCACGTGCGTTTCATTACACCTTAAAACATGCCGTCTTACCAATTATGTGGGCTCAAAAGGTGAGTTTCAATTTGCAAGATATATTATGCAGAATGCAAGTCATTTGCAGACCATGACAATTTGCACTAACACTAGTTCAAACGAAGGGGAGAAGCTTGAAATGATTGAAAACTTATCCTCCTGCACAAGGTGTTCTGCAACTTGTAAACTTTTATTTAAATAGTTTACATTTGACCAGTTGCAAACAGTTCCTTGTTGGCCATCTTTACATTAGTAACCTCTGGGATATTGACGTAAACTCAAGGATATTGACTTGTTTTGTTTATAATCTATGTGTTTCTTTACTGATGAGTATTTGTGAATTACGTCTGATTCTGTTCATTCTCTGGAATTGTTAGTTTTATTGTGGCCTTATGGCAGCTTTCGGGGTTAATTATAAATTAATGTCTGTAATGTTTGTCATGTTTTATTTTTTTCTCTCTCTCATAAGTTTTCTCACACACCCAAAGATCAAATTTGTACCTGTTTGTTTAAAGTGATCCTTTTTACTTGTATAGCAAATAGCCATATATATACAGTGAAGTGTGGTTCAATCCTTTTGTATTGAAAAGATTAAATTATCATATGTAAGAAATTAATTTCGGTCCAAATTTGATTAAGACACACATGCTATCAGAAAGTCAACTCACAAATTTTGAGAAATAAGGTTGAATCCTAATTCCTAACAGCATATCAAGCACTGCAATTGACGCTTGTGCGAACTGCTTGTTTGACGCTTGGTTACTGATCAAACAAACCCATTGTATCGTGGAAAGGTGAAATGGGTATAATATTGTGTACATATATCAACTGAATAGAAAAGGGTAAGATGTTTTTATTGGAATATAAGTATGGTGATTGTCTGGTCTCCACATCAACGGCTAAGATCCACGTCTTAATTTCTTTCACAATAGTATACTCTAACGTCTCTTTTCTCTATGACTTTAAAGCTGATTTTACTGAGATCCACTATTCTTTAATTTTTCTTTGTTAATTGTTTTCTAGTCATTAGTCACCAATACTACAACCAGTCCTTTCTCCAACTTGTCATCCTCTTGTCATTAGAGATTTAAAGAAGATTTGGTAGCTTTCTCTTAAAAAAAATGTAGTACTTTTTTGTCCTTTATGCTTCTTATAAATAGTTTGGTTTATCAGACATTCTATTAAAAATATTGATATGATTTTGGGATGATTGCAATCAAAAAATACGGCAATCCCTTGGTGTGGAATTTAGTCAATCTTGCTGTTATCCTTCTTACATAAATTGCTATTGTCTCCTATTATCCATAAAATGCCTTACAGTTAGTTACTGCTGGCAATCAAATTAAGCTTGCCTTCTTGGTGGACTTGGCTCAATAAAATCTCGATGTGACTCAATGCTTGGGTGTGTTCAATTCAAGTTTAAGTTGTGCATGTATAACTGAGCTGTATGGAGGGTATTAAGTTACAGAAGAAGTTTTCTGTGTTGGTAGCATTAGTAGGTGCTTATGTAATGCTTTTCCCATGTTGATGAGCTAGTGTTTTGTATCTGTTACACTTGCTGGCTTGGCTTTTGCACTACTTGTGCTAAAGCTGAGTTTTGTTCTTAATAATATATTTCGTTTTACCTTTTAAAAAAAATCCAGAAAATCAATTTAATTAGTCACTCGGTGTAAGAGATAGACTAAATTATTTACGCAATCAGCAGCCACTGTTTGAAAGATAAATAAAGAGAATATTTCATTCAACACGATAATATTGATGTAGCAATATACCTTGGATCAAATTAAGTACACGCATGAGGTAAATAAAGAGAATATTTTATTCAACATGAAAACAGGGATGTAGCAATACATTACTAGCATCAAATTAAGTACACGCATGTTCAAACCAACTTTGTCAAATCCGTGCGTAATAATAAATTAAGCAGTACTTCATTTTCAAACCGTTAACTAGCAGGTAGCAGCTACCATTCTTCACCAATCCATCTTCACAAATATGAATTCAGTCTCACGGATATTCGATATCAGTCTATAAGAATGAATTAATACTAGTAAAAGTTAACGTTTAATTGGAAGAAGAAAAAAATGAAAGGCTAGAATTCAATGCTAAATCGTATGATCTTGAAGACTCTTCTATCATGTCCTTAAGTAACTATCTTAAAAGATTAAACGGTTGGGTGAAAGCACTTTTTTTATAGGTAACAAATCACACTGATCATTATTATACATTTATACAAGACAAATCCCTTTATTATAAGGGAAAATGCCTTAATAGCCACATTTCTTCGTAATATACAACTTTAGAAAATTGATTCTAGACAAGTTGATGATCCCTTTCTTCTTTAGAAAATCTTCAATCCCCATTTATATGCCTGTGTGATAGGAGAAAGAGTGATCCTACACACCAAAAAAGAAAAACACAAAACTCAGAGCACATTCTCAGTAGAGTTTTGGATTTAGCGGTGGGTAGATTCGCCATAAATGTAATCAAGGACAGCGATGACTCCGAAAACAAAAGCTTGATCCATCCCAGGATTCACCACCACATGGTACAAATCCTTGCTTTCAATCAATTCCTCCACTTCCTTCATCATCCCCACCTAATAAATAAATCATCAACCAACACATTCAAATAACAACTTAATGTTACTTTTATAATCATGTTGTAAATATATAATTCTCAACTCAAACAAATTAATTTTTAGGAGTACCTGTGCTACCTCGTTGCCTTTAGAGTCAACAATGCTACAACACTTATCCGGGAAACAGCCACTGATCTTAAAGTCACGGCCTCTGTTCCTAGTGAAGATTCTGATTGCATTGTTCTTAACCAAACAAGAATTGGGTTCTCTCAAGCTGAAAACCAGCTTCCGAGATCCTTCGTAGTCCAAGCTGTAGCATTTCCACTTCTTGTAAATGCTTAAGGCCTCAACCATGCCTCCCTGCACACTTGAAAATGTTAAATTAACCAAACTGCAACCTTTCCCTATGTTAATATGAAACTCAATCTCTCAACCTCAAATCAAAGATTATATAAAACACAAATATATATAATACTTGGGGTCCCCATATATTCCTGACCGACAGCTAGCAACTAATTCCTTCGGAATTCCTATCATATATTTTTTTATACATACTTAGAGCATGTTTGGTTTGCCATCTAAGTTGATGTGCACGAATTTCAAAATCAAATCCAATAGTTCAACTCAAACAAAATACAAAAGGAAAAGTGGAGATATTTTTACAACAGACATCCAAACATGCACTTAAAGATTAAATTTCTAACTTCACACTAAAATGGCATACTTATGAATTGATTTGTTTTACATTTAGAATACATATACAAACTTGAAACGTAACATACAAAATGCAATAAATGAATAAATAAATATACCATTCGACGCATGAGAAGCAAAGCGTCTCCATCTCCTTCTCTTAGAATCAAGTCTCCCTTTTTGCCACGAACACCACAACCATCGACCCTGAACACAACCCTCTGGGCACTACAATCCATGACTACAAAACCCCCACCATTCACCACGTGTGGCCTCCTCCTCACCACAAGCACCGTCTCAGACGATGAACAGTACAGTTTGCCAATGATAGGCATAATCGTGTTTGTCTTCGCAATCATGTGATCTTTCTCTGTACTTACAAACTACAAACTTTGTCTTTGCTCTCTCGATCTCCTCAAATATTATTATTAACTATACCAAGTTGTTTCTACAAAACAAAAACGATCAAGTTTTCTCTCCCTTCTCTGACTCCTTTGTCTTTGTTAAAAAGAGGGTTTGGCAAGTTCAGAGGTAGAGGTAGGAAGTGGAAGAATCTCTACGAGTCTTGGATTGAGATAGCTTGTGGAGGAGATACAAAGTTTGGCTTTATTTATTATGCGAAAATGATACGCCACTTTTAACTACCTTGTGATCACCAATATGAAAACAATTTTGTTGAATTCTTAATTTTAATGAAAAAATATAGTAAAAATATATTGATTAAATATCACATTTTAATTATTTTTTAAAATTATTATTATAAAGATAATGATTTAGATAAAATCAATATAAAAATATATGCAAGATTATACTACTATGTGTGAATGACATTATCATAATTGCATGACACGGGTTGATATGGTACGTGATGATCACGAATACAAAATATTGTTAAGAAAGTGTGGCTAGCCGCTAGCCCCCTCCCTTTAAACCAAAAAAAGGCGTATATGAAAATGTGTGTAGGCTAGCGTGCCCTAGTGGATTTCATTATGACTAGCTAGTTTCCCAAACGGGATTTCATTGGTCCCATATGTGTGTTAAAACTTAAAAAGATTTTATTCGGCACAGACGAGGAGAAAAGGAAACTAGTTAGCAAGTGATTTTCAAAATAGCTAGTGTTTCTGTACTTTAGAGATTCGGTGTGTGTAGCCTTAGGCTGCTGCAAAGAGGGGATGAGTGCAATATACGAGAGGTGTGCTTTGATATATAGGGGAACTTGTGTTGAGCACGTCGTTTGTCTTGTAATGTTGTTTTTACACTTTTGAAATTGTATGATTTTGTTTTTAATTGTTTATTATCGTATGATCTTATAGGAAGAAAAGTAGAATGTGAATTTAACTTTTTATGTAAAAGAAAATGTGTAATCCCTAGAATAGGATTGGACTACGAGAGCAACCCTACTCGATTTGATCCATTCTTTTTGGAATAATGTTGAACCATATGTATGATTCTTGCATACGGTTGTCTAATTCTAATGCATTGGGCTGACGGGATTCTTGCGTATGTGCCACGTTAACTGCTCTTGTTTGGTGTGTTTTTTTAGGGTATTTTAGTTGGCTGCTTTTTGCCTTTTTCAGTTATTATCTTCTTTTTTGGATAATAGGAATTATTATCTAATTCTATACCCTGGACCACGTGTATATTAGTAATTAAAACACCTTAATTTTATTGGATAAGGACATCATGTGTCTTAATCATAACATATTCATTAGGGGATCCTATAGGCTATAGCACGAGAAGACATTGCTATGTGTCATCAAATATTTATCGTTTTAATTATGTCATCATTATTTATTGTCAATTTTTCTTAACTTTTTTAGAAAGGAGGAGACAGATAATAGTCAATAACTCCAATAACGAAATTCCGGTTCAAAGAGTATATAAATTTATTTTAGAGTAAATTAGATTTGTTCTTCTGGAAAAAGTTAGTATTTATTACGTTTGTATTTTTTCTCAAACTTTTTTTTTTGTCTTTTCTAAATAATCATCGTTATTAATAGTGTTAATTTTTTTGTGAAATGTTCTAAGAATCCCTATCGTGCAAGTCTACTTTCAATTCAGGTCAGGTTTCGCTTACGAAAACACCGTCAACTTATTCCTCACCTCCCTGTCAACTTCGTCGCCTTCGTCAACCACAACAACTTCACGTCTCTGCCTCCTCGACGTCATCTATGGCCTCTTCCAGTGTCGCGACAACATCACCAATGATCAGTGCTCTAATTATGTGTCGCATGCAGGTATTCATCCCGCCAACCTTTGCTTCACCTCCTCTGACGGCATGTTGAAGCTCAACATTGTTTCATCAAGTACAACAATGTCATCTTCATCAGGGTTAAGGATGTGAAGGTTACACTACTAGATCTTCACTTTCTCCTTTTTCTCATTATCTTTGATAATATTAGTGGGTCAAGAAATAACAGTGTAATGGATGATAAAAACACAAGAGAGTCTTATGTATGATAAAAAGAAAAATTGAGTATAATAAACTCTAATATCAAGGAATACAAGTGTAATTTAGTCTTCATTTTATCATCTACATGGTTTGGGTTAATAAATTATATACATTTGATAGGAAACATTTAACGTGAAACCAGAAAGTACGTACTACGTAGGGTGTATGTTCATAAGAAATTATTAGGTAAGTGTTAACTATTATAGTGCTTGTTAATATTTGTATGGCACAGAGTAAATTTTTAATTTGTAAATTGTATAATTTAAATATAAATTATATAAACATTATTTGAAATTATGGATAGATGCCGGTCTAAATTCACCTAATATTTTTTTCATATGCTCATGCTTCAGCAATATATGTTTTTAGATTATTTCTTAATAAGCTCCATGACGCCCTTTCATGGTGGTCTATAAAAAATTAATCTATAAAATACATTTTAAAATTGAAAATTTATAAAGTTATATTAGCATAATATATACATATATATAATTACTCACTAATATTAATTTTTTAAAATTTTATCTTTTAATATAATTGTATATTTTGTTATAAAATGTAATAAATACTAGTATATTTAAAGTTTGTCGTATATTATATTTAACAAGTAAAATATTGAAAAAAATATTTTTTTATATATTTATATAAATATTATAATAATATTTAAGTCGATCACTTAAAATAGTTTTATGAAAAATAGTACTTAAAAGTGAGAATTTTTTATTTTATAATTAAATTCAAAATAATTCATAATAATTAAGAATAAAAAATAGTTGGGTAATTAATTGAAGTGATCATATTATAAATAACTATCAAAATAATAGAAAAAAAAATGATACGTCAAGGCTAAGATTCAATTCAACCAAAATTAAAATATAAAATATAAGAAAAATATCAATAAAAATATAGGCTAAAATAAGGATTTGATCAATATTACATAATTTATAAAATAGGAGATCAATGTATCTATTTTTAAACGAGGAGACCAAAATTATACTTAAGTTTAAAATATGTATCTACCTTCCTATTCATAAGAAACAAATACCTAAACATCATGACCAATAAAAATAATTAATTTGATTAACTTTAATTAATAATATCATAAATTTAAATTTTATTTCAAAAATATTCACTGAATTAAATATTTTAAGTAATTTTTGTATTTAATGACACTACTCATTTTTTAAGGGATAATTTTTTCACTAATATGTATGACTTATCTCATTAATAATATTTATAATAAATAAATATATAAAATAAAATTTGCAATTAATGCATTTGAAAGTAATCATATATTTCTTATATTTAAAAACAAAAAAATATTATAATTTTTTTCTTATATTTAGCAACGGAGGCAAGATCATGTACTATTGATAATATTTTTAATCTCCTGTTAAAATTTCAGTTTTTCCTCCAGGACATATATATTTTTCCAATCAATAACACTATATAATAAGTATTTAAATGGAATCATCATACCTCTGGGCGAAATATATATAACATTGTTCATAAATCTTAAGAAATTTTTAATCTGATTTAATATTTTTAAACTACAATTCTTCAAAAATAAATTTTTGGAAAAATAGAGACGGAATATTTTCGTCTCTAATATATTAATTTTAAAATTTGAAATTCTCACGTAGAGATGGATTAAGTTAACATTAATTAGACACGGGATATGAGCGTCACAAACATCTGTGTCTCTGATACTGTTTAGATCATTCAGGGACGGAGCTAACAAATCTAGAGACGGACTTTCCGTCGCTAATTCTCGTCTCTAAAAATATGAAATTTTTACGTCGTCTCTGTTTCCTTCTCTGGTAGACGCCGAAATTTTTACGTCTGTATATCAAAATTTTCAAAATATTGAATTAATGAAATACTTCTGTAGCTAAAACTATGGCCAATTAAAAAGTAGTGCCAATACCAACGCCTATTAGTTTGACTGATACAAATTATTGAGCTCAGGTTCCATTTTAAAAATATGCAAAATATAATTTTATTCCTCTTAATTATTTTTCTCAATTCACAAAATTAGCTTCTTTGTTTAAAAATAAAAATATTTAATCTCCTCATTTTTAAAAATTAAGAAATTTAATCTTATCATCTAAATTAGTGTGTCAGTCCATACTAAGTTACTAACATTGATAGTGTCTTAAGTGATATGCCAGTATAACAATTATACTTTTTGAAATTTTTTATTAATTACTAAATAATTCAATTTAATAAATAATTATTTTAAACATATAAACATTTTATTAATTTTTCTAATTTTTACTTTAGAAAAACTATGACCACCAAAAGATAAAGTAATCAAATCACGACTATCAAAGAAAAAAAAAAAGTAGTAATAAAATATCCCATAAAATGAACTCTGTCAACTATAAGTCAATGTTAAAAACTTAATGGTCAAAACGTTAAATTGGATCGTATCAACAAATTTTCTAATTTTGAAAAATGATAAACTAAATGTTTCTATTTCTTACTAAGAAAACTGAAATTGTGGATAAAGAAAAATAAGAAAAACAAAACTGTATTTTAGCCTAAAAATATCAAATTAAATTTGGTAAATGGAAAAATAAATAAGTAGTAGGTTATTCTGCTTTTACATAATTAAGTCTCCCAGCTTAATTTCGGTTAACCAAAATTCAACGTTACGTTATTTTTACATGCCAATAACAATAACTAAGAATTATTTTAAAAAATAACTAAGAACATGAAATATTAATAAATACTTTTTATCTTTGTTTTATAAAGAAAAGTTTTGCTTTAAATTACCCATTTTTTTAATTTTAAAATCTTACTAAACATCATTCTTTTAATTGCTTCTTCGTGAAAATAATAAAAATATTAAATATCAAGGTAATAAATAAGAGATATAAAAACCAATAGGAAATTAAATTTTTTTAAAATAAATAAAAAAGATTCATTTTTTATACCTAACAAACTAAACATCACCTTTCTAAACCTTCATAATAATTATTGTTTTCTTTCAAATATAAACTCAAACTTTATATTTTTAACAAAGGTTTAGAGTTTAGATCTAACAAAACCTCACAAATTTTTTTAGCTTATTTTCATTAATATTTTTCAGTAATTTTCTTTGGGTATGTGCTTTTTATCTTATCTTATTCTATCTTTTTATATCATCGATCTTCTGTACTATTTGCTCTTTTTTTTCCCTGTTTTGTTTCGAGTACTTAGTTGATTTTTTCGGACCCTTTCACGGGCATACTTATTAATTATATTGCAGACTTGCACACATTACCATTTCTCCGTGTTCACCCATCCATCTTCCCTATTTGTGGTTGCATGTTTTGTTTCGAATTTCACATTGCAATTTAACAATTTTTCTCCGTTGCGTAAATTTATTATAAACGGCTAAATTCCAGGCTAAGGTAATATTTACGACTAAGAGGTTAGTCACATTACTTTCGCCTACGATAATACCTTACATAGTTAGATAAATTAAATGCTCAAATCTTAATTTCCGATTTTTTTCAAGATGTTAGGATTAATAAATAAAATATTTATCATAAAAAAGTTCGTGGTCGTCGACATTTTTATTTCGTGTGAAAAATGCATTTTAAATTTGATTAAAAAGCAGTTAAGTTATTAGCAATGTATCAAGAAAAAACGAGTAAAGAAAATTAAGAAAACAATATCTCAATGAAAATTATACTACTATAAAGTTTTTTTGCAAGTTAATTTGGGTGGTAAATTAAAAGTGAAGCATTATACATTTTTAAAGTGAGAGATTCACTTTAGAAAGATAAAATAAAAGACTATAATTGATTAAAAGTAATAAAAAAGCTGTAATAGTAATAAATAAATACTTATTATTAATTATTTAGTTTAAATTTTAATAAATATATGTTAGTAGATATTCAAAAAATTATTATTATTGAGACTGTTGATTTATGTATGATTTTTTTTTTTACTTTTGTGATGTCTTATATTCTTTCTTTTGACTTTCTCTTAAACAAAGTTGATTTATTAGTTATTTTTTTGTATTAATAATTAATTAAATGATTCAAATTAATGTTTATTTAATTTTTAAAAAATAATAATATATTAATTAGAATACTTAAATTAAAGTTTTAAAACTGAAACAGATAAAGATTTACCCTAAAAGGAATAAAAAAAATTTGATGAATTTGCCGAGTTGAATTACACCAACACGTGCCCGAATGGAGACATCAAGTTGATGAATGAACTCTGTGTCATCGCTGGGTAAGGTTATGACTTCAAAAAATTGATCAACATGTTTTTCTTGCTTCTACATATTCTGCATTGAAACTAAATAAAATGGAATAAAAAAACATGTTTATTTTAATGAATTGGCAGCATATATTACTAAAAAAAATAATGTGATTGTACAATACTATTTTAATTATTGTATTTTTGGAGAATTTTTATTTTTATTTCTATTTATCTGTCGCTTGTAAAATATAAGATCACATTAATTGTTATTTTATCAATTATATTGTTACTTGTCACATAATTTTTAATTAATTAATTTATGCATTTATTGTGGAGTGAAAAATAGAAAACTTCACATGCATTTCTTGAATTTTACATAATAACTTTTAAAAAACAGATAAAAATGAACGAATGTAGTATAATGAATGGGCAACATAATTATTATTAATTAAGGTGACATAATTGTATGTATGTTCATTTTAGTATTTTAATGAATTGATTGATTTGAACAATTTTTAATTTAATGTAATTAGAAATAAAATTTTATCATCTATCATTTTATTATTTTGAATTAATTAAAATTGAATTAATTACATTTAAGTAATGTTGAATGAATATGAGGTTGTTATGTGAATTTTTTTATTAAATAAAATTTTATTTTTTATATAATATAATAGATAACGGATAAATACATCCAATTAATTTTTAAATAAATAATTATAATTTTTTACTTGTAAGTTGCAACTAGTTAAATCTAAAAAAGAGAATTGTTATGATTTGCTTATTGCTATTACAATGATATACATGATGTGGGTTGTTTAGTATTTATAGTTTATTGTAATTAATATTTTAGTTTGTGTAACCAACGAGATAAAAGGTTATTTATATAATTAAATTTTATAATAAATAATTAATTGTGAATATATAAATAATATTATAATTGAAATTTATAATAAATAAATATTTGTTAAATATATAAATTATGTTATACATTTATGAAAAATGATATATTTTATAATACTACTGTATGATTATTTTTTATTATTATTAATTCTAAAAACAAAAGTATAAATGATAGGTTGAAAGAAATATGATATCAAGAGATATATTTTGAAAAATTTAACTACCAAATGATTCACAATTTACTAGTAATTTGGTATCAGCATTTTTTTAAAGGTTGTTTTATTATTTAAAAGGTGAGGGTGAGGGTGAGAAGCGATGGTGTCAGGTTGGTGCACGTGGCGCGTTGTACGCAGTCTCCAGAAGCTGTCGAGGTCACAGCTCAATGAAGATAAAAACCGGACAATGATTGATTACCGGACTACGAAAATTCACCGCTTTTATTCTGAGGACACCAGGCTCATGTTAGATTCGAGTTGCTTCGAGGATTCTATAATGCGCCGGCAAAACAGTGAGACACGTCATTATTCACTTTAACTTTTTAACCCTTTTTGCCGCATAACATAACCTAACAACTTTGGGAAAGAGCGGCAAGTGCTTGGATGACATGTCTGTTTCATCCTGGCCCTGGCCCCGGCCCCACCCCTCCCTCGTTTTACGCGCTACTCCCCTTCACTGCGCGTGGCCCTTCATTCTACTAAATTCTAAATATTCATCATAATGTTTTTTTTAGCGATCATAATAATGTTTCCTTAAATTTACCAATTTAATTACTAAAATATATTACTTTTTAAATTATAATGTATAACAAATTTATTAATTATTATTTAAAAAATATACTAAATTCATTTTTAATTAATTACTAAGATAAAAAATTACACTAACAATACATACCAATTAAGTTCTAAATTTATCCCTTCTATTCTTAGAAGAAGGAAAACACTTTTAGATACATCTTAGTATATTATCAGTGTATTAAATAAATAATTTAAGTTGATTTATAAATTGTTAATTAAATTAAATGTTATTGATGCATAGATTTATAATATTTGTTAGATGGAGTTTAAAGTATATTTCACTTTAAAATTTATAATATTATTTTTTAAATTTTAATATTCATTTTATTTATTAATTTTAAATAATATACTATTGTCATTATTGTTTTAATTTTAATAATATATTTTTAAAAATATCTAATTAATTAAAAAATTTAACATATACTTATTTTTTAAATATTTTTAGCGAAAAAATCATAGATTAAGAGAAAGGTCAAATTATCAAACTCGAAAGTAAATAAAAATAATAATATCACTAAAATGAATACAATTTTATGCCGAGTTCATTAAATATTTAAGTTCATTTTTATTAGTTATATTAAAAAATTAGTTACAATAAAAAAAATTATATTTCTGAATTTTTATATAAAAAAAACATTAGTGTTATTTTCCTTAACATGGTTGGAAGGCATGAAAGATAGAATAAGTCTGTCAAAAAAAAAAAAACGGAAGAATAAGAATAGACGAAAAGCACTTACATTGTCTCTCCTTCTGTATTATAGTTTTTAGGTGAATATCATTCCCTCGTAATTTGATATCACTTAAAAATGTGAGGAAATGAAACATTTTTACGAGACTCCTGTTTTTTTCAATTCTTTCAAATTGAACCGAAAACTCACATAAAAGTTATTTTTATAAAAAGAATAAAATATTTTATTATGACATATTTCACTTTATACATATAACTTTTTTTCCTTTTGATCTTCTTTACCCACGGTTTGTTTATAGTAAGAGGGAGAAACGTACAAAAAGTGTTTCAACACATGGAAAGAGTTAAGACTCTATTTGTTTTCAACAAAAGAAGAGAGAACAAAATATGACTATCCACGAAAAAGAAAGAAAAATCACCTTTTCACCATTCGTTTGAGTATAAATTAATAGTAAATTTCGTACAAAATATATGGGGTCCACCAAATTAAGTTTCTTGGCAAAATTGAGTGGATTTGTAAAGAAAGAATACATAAATTATTAAGTTTACAAAATAAACCTCTTGTGGGTAACAAGCAGAGAGAGAGACCCCATGTCACTTTCAAAATCGGGAGGCTTGATGTTATTCAATTGCCATGAAAGAGAGCTGAAGCCTGAAAGTTGTCAAAATTTTCCGAACATCGTTCATATCTTTTTTCACAAATTTAGCATGGGTTCCAACTAGGTTAAAATAGACATCATTTAACACGCATCTTAATTTTTCTTTTCGCTTAACTATTAATTTGGTCAGATTTTTAAAAGGTTGATTTTGATTGTCAAGTTTTTAAAAATAAATTAATTTTTTTTTCAAATTATTTTAAATAATTCAATTTGATATTTATGTTCTTCAAAATATAAGGATCAAATTGATTTATTTTTAAAAATTTGAGAACTAAATTAAATATTTAAAAGATTTATAGAACAAATTGATTCATTTTTTAAAATCTTATAATCAAAATAAATCTTTTAAAAATTTTGAGACCAAATTAAATAATTTAAAAACCAAATTAATAATTAAGCCTATTATTTTTTTATATCATAATAAACCATATTCTGTCATCCCCTCCCCTCGCGCTATAATTATGGCACCAATAACACAGTTGTTTTTTTTAGGATTAAATACATTTTTTTAGTCATTACAATTTAACTTTTTCTTTTCTTTTTATCCTTTCAATTTTTTAAATTCTTTTAGTCATTCTAAATTATATTTATTTTATTTTTCGTAATTAAAAGTAATTTAAATGATATTTTTCTCATAATTCAAGCACTTGAATTTAAATATTCTATATCTTTTTCACTGTGTTTCATCTAAATCAAAGAATCTTAAATTTTATGTTTTTGTCTATAAATCCTTATTTTTTTTTATTATCTTTCAACTATTTTCATTCATTTTTTAATCAAAAGAAAACTATATCATTTCATTCCAGATTGAAAGTTCAATAAAGGAGAAATAAAAAAAAGGGGGCTAGAATACAATCGTGACACTTTTTTCTTTCATTTTCTCTCTTCACGCTATCATTTTTTTTTCATTCATGCCTATCTATCAAATAACTTCCGTTCTCTTTTTTTTTTTTTTTTACTTCGTCTTCTTTCTTAAACCAAACATTCTATAATTCACAAAAGAAGGTAGTAATTAAAAGAAAATAGTAAGACCAAATGAGCCTCAAGCATAGTTTGAGATTCGTACGGAAAACATCGCACGATTTGGGGAATTTTCTTGAATGACAGTTGATTGATTACAAGTATACGCATTCATTTGTTCGTTTCCATTTTTCGCGAACAATGTTAGAACGACGATACTCTACGAATTATTGTACCGCCAAATCGGAACTTGGGTTGTTTTGTCGTAGATTTGACTTTTTTTCAAGTTAGGACTTGGGATTATATTCTAAAACTCAAATACGAAGTTATAATTATTAATTAATTACTAATATTATGACAATATATAAACTTGTAAAATGTTATAAAAATAGCAAAATTATTAAAACTTTATCTGTGTGCGAATTATTAAAACTTTATCAATTAAGTTACATGTACGCCATTTTTCAACATCAAAATCCTTATGTTCACCACCCACAGCTCAAAATAGGTTTAAGACAAGTCGCATACGTGATTGTATAAAAAACAATCAAGGTATACTACTTAATATGGAATCATCCAAGACCAACCTGTGCTGATGGGATACAACAACAACAATATGGAAGAGAAGAAGTTATCTTGCATTAATGATGCATCTAAGCTGCATGTACCAATCATCAATTATTGATGTCGCTCCGGTCCAAATCTGTTTTTTGGACATGAGGAATCATGAAATCAAAATAATGGTTTTGCTTTTCATAAGTTGCCGTGTGAGATTCTACGAAGCATTTTATTTTCCAAACATCTGAAAATGAAATTGAGTTGATACTGAATAGTTTATGTGAATATTATAGTTTGTGCAGCAATATGAAAAGTAATTCAAATAAATCACTTTTTGTTCTACCTACTATTTTTCATGTACTTAATACGAGGAAGGATAACTCCCTAATTCCACTTCTATTTTATTAGGAAGACCATTCCTTGTTTTGCAAAGGACTAAAATTGATGTTTTTAAAAGGGACATTCACAATGGAATTTAATGGTGAAATAGTTAGATCTAATATTTGAGGGTCTATGAAAACTCTTATTAATGTGATGATGGTTTATGTTGTGAAAGTCACTAACCCTTCCGTGCAGGAACACTCTTAATTAAGGTGCCATGCAAATAAATAAGCTCATTTTAGCACAGTGGTCATCGTTACTTGTAATTTAGCACTTCTTGTGCTGTTATTAATATTCAGTTTGCCTATTTAAAAACAAAAAGCTTATTTTAGGTAAGACATGTGAGATGATTAGATGAATACCCATTATCAAAGCTTCTTTCGTAAAGGTCTCATGGCAAGTCATGTAAAGAGATTTACCTACAGAGATAAATGATCTTATAAAAACATTAAAGAAAAGCGCTTAAAGCTAGGGAGATAACACATCAACTTAGTAACATTTGTTTTATTTATTTATTTATTTTCATTTAAAATTGGAAAAAATATTTTTTTTGTCAGAGGCGACCATGGCCCCCTATCCCTATGGCATCCTCCACAGGCAACCATAGCCCCCCCGTGGGAATTCTCGCAAGCTATAGATTTATAGTCCCTGAAAAAAAAAACACTTTTATTACCTTCTTTTCTCTTGCTTATCTTTCTTCATTTCTTTTCTACTTTTGGGTTTTTATAGATCCTAAAATAATGTTTGTTGTTAAGAACAATAGAAATAAAAAAATTATAGATGAACACCCAGTATATGCTAATGAACTAGAGGATAAAAGTGAAAAATATATGTTTTATATGTGATGTAATTTAACATATGGAAGTATTGTTCTTAACAACAAACATTAGAGAATTTATTATCGATCTCACTCTACGAATATAACATTTGTTATTAAATTTGAATGTTATTATTTACAATAAAATGATTTAAGGATCGACACTATTACTAAATTCGGCAGGTACATAAAACACGAAAGAAATATCTAATCAGATGAGTCAAATTGTTTTAGGTAAAAAAACACTAATTGTTTTCCACTTTTCTTTATTGGTGGAGAAGTGACAGACAAACAAAGATACTTTAAGTTAACATTGTTTTATTACGAAAGAATAATGATTCTTTGCGATAATTTTAAATCATTTTAGTCCAACAAATCGTGTACAAAATAGTTTAAAAAATATTATATTTTATCATAATAAAATTTTACATTGAGATATATTTGTTGGAATTTCCTAAAATATCTTGTTTATGATGGGAAATGTTAACATTTATCGTCGATATATACTAGATTTTGAAACCCTTGTGTGTTCATGAATTTATTATCAGTGTATGTAAATATATATATATATATATATATATATATATATATATATATATATATATATATATATATATATATATTAATAGAAAAAAAAATCTATATATATAAATAGTGATAATTAACATTTTATTTTTTGCATTATACGAAATAAATATTTATTTTATACAACTAAAATTTATAATTTATAACAAATAAATATTTAATATAAATTATTATTATAATTAAAATTGGTAATAAATATAATTTTTAAGATATAAAATATATTTTAAATTTATGATAAATAATTTATGCTATGAAATATTATTTATTTTAATTATTGATAGTTTATTTGAAAAATTTATATTCAAATTCAAGTTCAACCTAAAAATATTAAAAATAACAAATTGGAAGAGATAATTAAGTTAAGTTAAATCATGAATTAATATTAAGGTATAAGATGATATATTAGATGTATGTTGTGAGCATATTTAAATATTTATATAATGAGAAAATAGAGTATGCATAGAATATGTAAAATAATTTTATATTATCGTTCAATCATAATTTATTATGTATAACAAATTTAAAATTCATTTCAACAATGATTTAAGATTGGATGACAATATAAAATTATTTTACAATATCATTACACAACCATTAAAATCAATATATATATATATTTGGTCTATGCTATTATGTTACAACTTGTTAAACCATTCAATTAATATTAAAAATTAAAAGCACAAGAGGATAATTCATTACAGTTCATTGATGTAAGGGATACTAGGCTCAATTTCCTTAAATAATGTAACATTTTTTATTTTCAACTTTTAAGTGACTCTCACACTAAGATATTTCATGTGGTGACACTTCATTTAACATTCATGTTGGTCAAAATCTTTCATAAATAACCCTTTTCAAAATCTCGAAAATCAATTTGCTTACTTTGGGTCCTCACAAACCAAGGCTTTTCAGCATGTTTTATACTTATTAACACACTTTTTGATAAACTTTTCAGAAAGTCATCAATATCATAACTACTTCAAGTCTTTGATAGACTAATGAAAAATAGATGTATCTTGTTAATATATGTAATATCAAATAATTCATACAGTCTCATATTGCAATATTTAGATTCCTCTAATTTTGATGTGATTTAATCATGATATTACAAGTAAGATCTCATATTTAAATCTCGTAGATGAAAAAAATGTAATTAAAAAAAAAATTTTCACAAAAAATGATGAGTTAGATTTTTAGATAAAAATTAATTTTTAAAAAAGTTAGTGAATACTACCAATCACATAGTAATAAAAAAAATGTAAGAAAGTAAAGTTTATGATTTCATGAAAAAAAATTCAAATAAAAATAAACATAAGAGAGAGTGGCCGAAGAGTGGCGCTTGCTTTGTATATTTTGTGTTCTCAAAATCAGGGCAAATTCGTCGTGTGGGCGAAGAGTGGCGCCTAAAACACAACGATTTCTCTTTCCTACGCAGCGGTCACGTGCGGTCTGAGGTATTCCCATCGTGCTTTTCGCTTGCTCTCTGCAACACCAGGCCACACTACTCAGTGCTCGCTGCCTGCACCACCAGCACAAACAAAATATATAAATAAAAACAAAGTTTTTCAAATCACAACACATAATAAAAGAAAAAAAACAACCCATTTAAATCGCCTCTTACCCAAACAAAACCTCAAAATCTCAATCAAAGCCTCCCCAACTTTGCTTAAATGGGTTCTTACTGAAACTTGCAGTCACAGCGCTTTCTCTCAGCCGTCTTTACTATTTATAATTAATACCCTTTACCATTATTATTACCTTACACCATGCACAAAAGATGTGCCACTCTCAGAAACAAAAATTTACCCGCAGCCTCAGATTCTTCTCCCTTGCTCATTTTATTTTATTAATATTGAATATTGAATGTATTCTTTCCCCCTCCCACTCGTGCCCTGTACACAATAATGACTCTCTTTCTACCCTCATTATCACTCTTTTCAGTTACTTTTCCTTTTCTTCTTCAATTCAACCCTTCCATTCAAGTTTGGCTTTTTAATTTAAATTTACTAATCTGTTTCGGGTGGTTTCCGGGTGTTTCTTAATTATCCCTTGTCAGAGGGCCTATTTACTGCCCCTGCCACAGTCTTTTCGTATGGTATTCACACCTAACCTCATTTGCCGCTTCTTCTTTGTCACTTACCATTACTGTTACTTGTGCCCCCTTCCTTAGTGCATCAACAAGGACTTCTGCTATTACTGCCTGCTACCTCTGCCATTTCTTGTTCTGTCCATTTCACCTTCCTTTCTCTCTCTCTCTCTCTTCAATGGCCACTACTCCCACCACCGTTCGTTCTTCTTCCGTCCCTTCTCTGCCTCCACCCTCTCCTAAGTCCCCGCCGGAGTACCCAGATTTGTATGGCAAGCGCCGTGAAACCGCCAGGGTTCACATGCTCGAGAGGGAAATCACTTTTCTCGAGGTGGGTTTTTTTCTTTTCTCGTTTTTGCTTCCTTTTCAATTCCACTTCCCTCCTTTACACCGTTCTGGAACTTCAACTCTCGGGTTTTGAGAATGTTGAGGTTTTGAAATGGAGGTAATGTGACTGTAACATGCCTTTTTGTACTGATCAGAGATGGCGAATTGGAGTGGCATTTTCGTGATCGCTACTTAGCTTTCACCATGAAACATAGTAACTAATGAGTTTATCTCTGCCAGGGTTCCTGAGTAGTTAGTTAGGTTATCTATGACTGTGACTTTTTTTTTCTTTTTTGAATTTGGAAAGAAGTGTTTGAAACTTTCAACTAATTCATAACCTCTTCCAGTGATCTTCTGCCTTTGGAGGTTTTCTAACGGTTTGATTTTGATCATTAATTTACTCATTTACTGTGGTTAATGTAAGGTGGTAGCTAACCCTCACTGCTAAAAATGTTATTTTTATTGGCAGAATCTTTTGTCTGTGGATGCTGATTGATTGTTTGGAAACAATAATGAAGTGGCATGGGTGGTTTTTCACTCACATATGCGAAACATTTTTGTGTAATTATTATTTGTTCTCATCCCCTCTCAGTAATTAGATGTTAGAGAAGTAGCAACTTGTAACATGATGGCACCGTGATTGTACAGTCAAACATGCCAATTTGGATTAAGTTTGTGCAGTTTCTGTCTGGCATCTTTTGGTATTAAAATCAAGTTTACTGACAATTTTGCATCTAGCAGGAAGAATTAAAATCTGTTGAGGGCCTTCAACCAGCTTCAAGATGCTGCAAAGAGTATGTTTGTACATGCCATTTAGATTGTGAAACCATGAAATGAAATTAGAGAAATTCCTTCGGATGTTTGAATAATAAATTGCTAGCCAAATGTTCTTTGCTGATTAAATGCCACAATATTGCAGGATTGCTGATTATGTGATGGCAAACGCAGATCCCCTGTTACCTTCGTAAGAACTGTTTTCATCATTCATCAATCAGTATATGTTAGTTTAAAAAACATCCTGATTCTTAATTTCTTATGCCTTTTTCTCTTTCAAGCAGAACCAAGAAGAACCGCCGGTCATGTCGCTTCTGGAAGTGGCTCTGGTACCACTTGTTTATCCTGTTACTGTTTCTGTTTTTATACCAACTGTATGTATATGTATGAAAACTTGCCTTCAATGCAAATAGATTAAACAAGTTTTATATAATAATAATGATATCCCACACAAATAACTAGCTGACTTTTTTTTTTATTATTAAATAGTAATTACCAGTATCACACAAATTTTCTATCTGATGTAATACTATGTAGTCTATTTTTGCATACACATGCAGTTATTTGTTAAAAGGTATGACAAGAAAGAGATTAAGTATCAATCTCAAGCAAAGAATTTCTTTTCCACTCATGCCCCTTTTTCATTTGAGTATTTTCTTGAAAAAAGAAAACGACTAATGACTAATGAGAGGGACCCTTTCTGTGAACACTATGGTTTAGCTTTAAGGAACAACACTCTTGAGCTATGCCTAATTATAAAGATTATGGCATGTTATCTTGTCATTTTGTTTTCTGCATCAAACAAACACGTTGGAGTGTTGCTGAATGATGCATTCAGTCAACAGTGGTGTGTGTATATCTGAGATAAACCGGAGTTGCCATCAGACAATGATTGATAAGCTGGTTAAATTCCATTTATTGAAGCAACACCTCATTCCATAGTAAGCCTTATTTAATAACTATCATGGTTCAAGAATAACACTCAGTAACTTTTTTTATGTGCAGTGGCATGCCCTGTTTTAACCTCTCTTGGATCTGCTGTTGTTGCTGCTGTGAAGGGTTATCTTTACAACTAAAATTGCCACGCTGCTGTTGTGACTGCAAACCATGCAGTTGCAGTTGCAGTTGTCTTCCACCCATCAAATGCTGCTCCTTACCAAAGTGGAGCTGTTGTTGCTCTTGCCCCAAATCAAATTGCTGTAAAGAGGGTTGTGGTTTTGGAAATTGTTGTACTTTCCCACGTAGTTGCAATTTTGGGTGTCCAACTTGTCCATCTTGCCCCTCTTGCTGCAGTTGCAAATGCACCTGCACTTGCTCTTGCCCAAGCTGTCCGAAGGTAAGCCCATGTTGCTGTTGTACAAAGTCATGCTGGAGACCATGTTGTTTTTGTTGCTAGTATATGCTTTCCAAAGGGAAAAGCAAAAAAAATAAAAAATAAAAGAAGCAAAAAAAAATCCGAAGCTTTTGTTATCAAAATTGCATTCATAATAGCTAGAGTATAAATTTTGAAAATAGAAAGGTTATAAATGTTGTAAGTTAGATTGTGCACTATATGGATACTTGAAGCAAATGTAGTATTGTAATTGTGGGTCAGATAAGTTCGATCCTTTGCTGTTGTCGATCTCCAATGTTATGTTGCAAGTGAAATGAAAGACGCAATAGTAAGAAAATAGCTATTGATTACGATTGCATGCTTTGATAAGTTTAATCAATCAATGTTTGTTCCATTTTCTTAATGCACAAGTGTTATATATTATTAACCTTTGGCGTTTTGATGGAGCTTGATTGCGAAAGTCAGTTGGGTTCTTTTTACATGATGCAAAACCCCTGTCAGCTTCCTGAAAACACGATAAGGATAAAGCGTTTTATCTCCGAAAACAGAAAAGAAAAAATGTTTTCTCTTTTGTCTCATTGATTTTTTTTTCCTCAAAGTTTCAAACCCAGTGGTCCTACCAGAAAGTTGATGATCGACGAAATAATCAAATGGCACGGCAGGAAAATAAGTGATTGCTGTGAACTACCTTTTTCTGCATATCTGACACGGGACACAGGACACTGGAAATGTCTATTCATTTGGTACACGGATTAGTAGCCATTCATGGCCAAAGATCGTTTGGAATAAGACCCTTCGAAATAACTAGTAATTAGTAATTCAGAGGAAGTGTTAACTTTGAAATGACCGCGTGTAGTATGTACTGCGGTAGAACATGCCACAACCTTTAACTGCACGCCTGTACCAACACAGGAAGAGAAAAATAAAACAAAATCCATCAATTGCACATGGGTTGTTCAGGAGCGCAAAATTGCCCGTAATCTGTTTCCGTTTTTGTGAAATCGGCCACCTGATCCCGGGATCGGTAAAAAATAGTCATTACCAGCATCTCGCTCAGCCTTTGTCAGTCCACGTTTGGTTCACTGTGAAACTTTAGTTTTAGTAAACCATGCATGATCTGGAGAAACATGTACACCATTTGAAGCATTATTCAATTCAACGCTGATTGAGGATTCTGAAACTATGAAATTAATAATAGTCGTAAGCACTCTTGATACATAGCATTATGGAACGTGAGACGCGAGTGTCATGTTGCATTAGCTTTTACAATCTGTTATTACAATTTCAGTCTTGACTATGATGGTAACAGGAAGGTGCCTGAAGACTAAAGTCATGCAGCTTTTTTTTTTTTTTTTTTTCTGCACTCTAGTCTATAGACTATTACCGTTAGGCTTTAAATAATATAGTGTACTCCAACGAATAACAAAGTCAAAAATATGTCCATGTAAAAGCAAGCGGGGTCCTAACTTGGTGTAGTTGATTGGTCCACATAATAGTACCAAAATCAGAAGTAACGGAATCATTAAGAGTCCTATTAGAGAGAAACGTGACCGTGTAGGTTTGGCTTTCCCCTAGTTGTCGAAACTGAAGCCTTCTAGGGTTGACGGTGACGTGGACCGTGGATGGCACGCTGAGCACCAGATCATAGACAGATCCCGGCTCCCCCACGTTGGTCAAGGTGCGCGTGTATCGAAGAAGCTTGTTGCTTCCGAAAACAAGCGAGAAGGATGGATAGTTGAGCTCGGCCGGGTCAGCGAATTTTTTTGAGCAATTGGCATCAGGATCCTTCACAACAAGTCTGAGATGGTCGAGCGTGTAGTTCAAGGAGCACAAAAACGCAATGTAGTCTTGGGTGGAGGCTTCATAAACAAGCCCAGGAGATAGGGCCTTTTGTGGGTTGACATGACCGGCCCCATAGGCCCATGGTGTGGAGATGGTTTCTTCTCCCTTTGCATCACGAATTGGTGACTCTGTGTTGTCATTGGTATAAGCCGTTGTCATCAGTGCTGATTTGATCGCACTTGGACTCCAATCTGGATGTGCTGCTTTCAACAACGCAGCCAAACCACTTATGTGGGGACAGGACATGGAAGTACCAGACATAATGTTAAAGTTAGTTTTGCGACTGTCTTCTGTGCCTGATGGGCCAACCGCCCCCGACCATCCCGCTAATATGTTCACTCCAGGCCCAATAACATCCGGTTTTAGTATTTGGGCCGTGACTCCATTCGGCCCTCGGGAGCTGAACGCTGCTACTACTGGCGAGGGCCTCACGTTCAACACGGTCCCACCGAAGCTCAGTACAGCGGTTGGATTAGGATCCAACGACGCGTACTCTCTGATCTCATCTCCCGCTGATTCCCCCACCGCCACGGCGGCCACCAAGTGACTATCGGCCACCAGTCCCTCCCCGCTCGCCGCCGTGTTGGCGAGTATCATCCCAACCCCGCCGGCGTCGCGCACCACCGCACCCTTCTCCACGCGCGAGTTGAGTCCCCTGTCACAAATCACCACCTTCCCGCGCACGCTCTCCGCGTCGAGCGAACCCGGCATGCAAATGCTGCCCGACGAGTTCGACCGGTCGCTGAAATAAACCAAACCAACCTGTTCGTCTCCCATCCCTTCTCCACTGTAGAGCGAAACTCCGGCGAAGCGTTTTCCGTTCCCGAGAGTGGCGTACGCCGGAAAATCACGGTCCAGAGTGCCGGCTCCGACGGTCATGATCCACGGAGCGACATTCGCGACAGAACCGCCGCGAGGTCCGGTATTCCCCGCGGAGCAGGCGACGAAGATGCCTCTCTCCAACGCCGCGAAGGCTCCGATGGCGATGGTGTCGAAGTAGTAAGGGACGGAGGAGGAGCCTCCGAGGGAGAGCGAGAGGACATCGACGCCGTCCTGGATTGCCTGATCCATTCCGGCGAGAATGTCGGAGGCGAAGCAGCCGCCGGTCCAGCAGACCTTATAGGCCGCCACGCGCGCCTGTGGCGCCATCCCGCGAGCAGTGCCGGTGGCGTAGCCGAGGAGCGTGGCGTTGGCGACGGCGGAGCCAGCGGCGGTGGAGGCGGTGTGCGTGCCGTGGCCGTCAAGGTCACGCGGGGTAGCAGGGTCTCTGGTTTTTCTAGCGTTACTAGAGGCCATGCGGTAGCCCTTGGAGAAACTGCGAGCTCCGATGAGTTTGTTGTTACAGAGAGAAGGGTCGAAGTCAGGTGCGGACTCGCAGTTACCGCGCCAGCGCGTGGGGATTTGCGGCATTTGAGAGTCGTCGAAGCTTTGCGATTCGGGCCAGACGCCAGTGTCGAGGACACCGATGACGACGTCGTGTGAGGCCTGGTGGAGGTCTTGCCAGAAGGCGGAATGGGCCTGGAGGCCCAGGAACTCGGGGGTGCGAGTGGTGTGAAGCGTGTAGCGCGTGTCTTCGTAGACGGCCAAGACGGAATGGGAAGCTCGAAGCGCGTGGGCTTGTTGAGGGTCGAGAGTGGCAGCGAAGCCGTTGTAAGCGGCGGTGTAGGCATAGAGGAGAGAGTCTGGAGAAGAATCGAGTGTGGCAGTGTACCAGTCACGGTGCGTGGGGTGCACGGTGGAATCGTGGCGGTGTTTCATGTGTACTATGTAAGTCTTCTTGGTCGCAGATAGTAGTGTGAGTTGGAGGAGAAAGAAGGAGAAGAAGGAAAGGGAAATTGATGACTCCATGGCTGCTTAATTACAATAAACAAGTGTAGTGTGACTTTGCCTCTCTTATAAAAACAAGAATTTGGGGGTGGCCGTGGGAACTAATGCTAAATCATCCTCACTTGTCACATTCTCCTCTTCAAAAATCCCGGGCTTTTCAGTTTTCGCAACGGCTTTTCCTCTTCCACTCCTTCTCCAAACATCATCAAACTCATATTTTTTAATTTTAAGTGTCCACGATTCTGCCCACGTTATTTTATATTACTAGCTTTTAACTTATCAAAATGAAAACTTTTCATTGGGCTCAATATTTCATTCTTAACTTGAAAATTGTTTCTTTAATTTTTCAGTTATTTTTCGATTAAAGGATCTTTCATTTTTATTTTTTTTATTTTTGCTTTGATTTTAATCATAGGAATGAGTTCTATATTCTAAAAATAATTATATTCAACACAAAAAAATAGATTTCTTTTTTGTCCATCAACATTAATAACTAATAAGAATTTCTTGCCCTTATACTATTGGTGAACTACATGTCTTAAAATCATGAGGGGAAGGCAAAAATCTTCTCAAAATGATTTTTTAGGGAGGTAATCACACAATTAAGCTCTTAACACCAATAACCAATATGGAGATTTGAATCAATGCATTTGAGAAGTGAAAGTTGCTATCTAAATCTCTTAAGCCAGTTGGTATAGCTAGGGGCAAAATATCTTAGTACACTCTGTTTGATAGAAGTGATTTTGAGAAGGGAGCAGAGACAGAATTAAGTGTGAATATTTTGGTGGAAATGAGTTATGATAGAATTAATTGGGATTTCAGTGGGTCTCAATTAAAATTTCACTTCCTTGTGTGATGCCGCTACATGCGACTGAGCAGTGTGCGTTTTTATTTATATATATACTTACCCTTGTTGTTTCTAAATTGAACCCTATATCACTTTTGAATAATCATCATTGAAATTGAATTCAACCATCTGTCACTTTTGAATAATCGATTATTGGAATTGTGTTGAATCGTTGCATAATTGATTATTTGTATCATTTAATCGAATAAATACATCAATTTTTAATCGATTATATATTAAATTAAATCGATTAAATTCAGTCAACTGGCACAAAAAAGGAAGTAGTGTGTGAATCTGATAACAAGGGTGTAGTCACATCCTTGAATGATTGGGAAGATGACCGCATAGCTTTAAATGCATATGGAAAAGGAGCTTATGGCTATTCGATCTTTAAGCCTTCAAGAGACTCGAAGGTTTCTTTTACTCACATACCTCATGACTCATGTCGCGGATAGGCTGGCTAGCTAGATGGGGTGCAGGATTGATAGACATGGATGCTCACTGGAGCTCACCACCAGATGCTATTTTAGATTTTGTTGAGGCTTGATCTTTCCTCAACGGTAGAGCTAGCCTTTGTTCTTTTCTTTTCCTATTCCTATGTACCAAAAAAAATAAAAATTAAAGATATAATAGTATTTTTGCCGCTTTATTCATTTGTCTAACCCTATTTCATTCAAACCAAACAATTTTATTTTGTTATTTTTACTTTATTTCACACTCATTTCTCTTAAATTAAACAATCCAACTTTCTACTTTGTTTTCATTATATTTCTCTTTTCTCTAATTATTTTTCTTCTATTTGTATTTATTTGTTCATTTTCCACCTAGAGTGAAAACATGTTTTGACTCAAGAGTTTTAAGATAAAAAATGAAGAATAAGAGTATGTTTGATTTTCTTCACACTTTTTATTTTTTAAATTAATTTTATATTAGTTTATCATTTTTAATTTTTATTGTGAACAATATTAAATTAGAAAATATTTATTAAAAAATTACTTATATATTTTATAGAAATCTATTTTCAGACTTTCCTTAAATACAGCCACGTGAAACGATGGAGAATTAAACGTTGAATATCAACATCACCCGCGCGGCAATCTTACTATACCAAGCACTTGATTCATAACAATGTCATTTACCAATCCGAGATTGTGAAGGATAGATTTCGGGGGAGATACTTTTGTCTTCATCAAATTATGAACAAACACATGAAGACATGGATTAAACAGCTGGAAACGCGTCACGGAGGAGGGTCCACCTATATCTTCACCATTCTTTGTTCATGCAAGAGAGTGTTTTAGTGGAAATTAAATCTCTGCCTATTCTTTTTGTACTATGCTCGTTAAGTTCACTGATACACCACATCTTCTCTTGATTCGACCATATATATGCACCACACTTTACGGCAAGGCTGCTAATAACAATATATGCTGCATTCAACTATTTATCTTTAGCTAAACCTCATTTGTGTTTGTTGCCCACGATAGAGTATTACTGGTATTACGTTATATTTCAGATGTTATGCAAAATTATGTTGTTGAAAAGAAATCAAAGAGTCATTAGATGTGTAGAGGATGAATAAACGCCTTTTAATTTTTCTTTTGTCCTCAAATATAATTTGACGTCCATTCCAAATTAACTAGTAATATTTAATTGAAGGTTCCCTTGTTTCTATGCATATATATAACTTAACATATATAATTTTTCTTTCTTGTTTTCCTATCCACTCACGGACTTCGCAATCAAAACAAAGAAGCAATTACAAAACGAAGCACAACAAAAAGTACGTAGCACAACGACGAGAATATGACGTATGCGTGCATGCTTTATTAATTTTCTCCAATGAATGGTTTCCTTGTTAGACCATGGACATCCATCCCACTCGTGCTGAACAGTGTATACTAGAGCTGGGTTCAGTTTGAATTTTTTTTTTTCCACAAGTATTCATAAGAAAAGAAATGATAAGGAGATGAAACAACTCGATTTTTTATAAGTTCAAAATTAAGTTATATACTTTAACTTTTGGAAAAGTGAGGTGAGAAAGGTTTTCAAGAAGTTATAATTCAATTGTATACATTTTTATTTTATTCATATTTTGAGAGATTGTTAATGAAAAAAACCCACGATTATACTTATATTTTTAAAGTAGAAAAAATGAACAAGGAAGGAAGAAGATTTGAGAGTGATCAACATAGAAGATCGAGTCATTATGTAGACTTCAGTAATGTAATTGAGATAATCTTAGTGTCTATGAAAAGTTCAAGAAAGGAATTACAATTGTCATAAAGCGATTAATTAGTGTTTTTCTCATTCTCTTTCTCATGTACGTGAACATTACCTTAATTAGTCAAATATTTAAAATGATATCTACGTATCTATTAGGGATGGTAAGGTGGATTGAATTTGCCTAACCCGCCAAGAATAATATATAGGAGTAGGTTAAGTGATTTAACCCAACAAACCGCCCTAACCTACTAATTTAAATTCATTTGAGGTGAACTTTCTCGATACAACAAGTTATTTGTGGTTAACATGTTTGATACAACAAATTATTGCGTGAAATAAATGTCGCAGAGTTATTTGGGAAATAAGTGAAATCCCTCATTCATGTAGACAAAAGAATACAGAGATATTCCATATTTGCATCTATACATACTGCTAGTAGAAGCATATATAAAAAATAACTTTATATTTTAGCATATCGACTCAATTCGTGTGTCTATTCATAATTTCATTGAGTAACTCATGATATTCCCGTTTAAACTCATGTAGTACAAGTTACAACGGCTACTATTTAATTCTCAAGATTAGGACAACCACCTAATTAACGTTAGTTTGTACCCATAAAAAAAGGTGGGGGATTAGCTATCCCTTGATTCCCTTATGAATGTGACTCTCAAGATTGGAACATAAAGAGAGTCTTTTATTATATGCAGATAGATTAGGGTGTTCACCGGTATGAGTTGCTGTAAATTTAAATTCACCCAAATGAATTTAAATAAATTAAATTAAATTATTTATGTATTTGAATCAAAATCGAATTAAATTAATCAAAATCATTTATTTACGGATTAAGTCACTCAAAAAAGAATTGAGAAAATCAAATCAGATCAAATTCTAAATTTGATCAGAATCGAATGGGGTCACGAACACCCGCTTAATAGAGGGAGCCAGGGCATACGTACAAATCAGAAAGTTTCCGTGTCTGCATGCGTAGTTGCTGTTGGCTGTTTCTGTTTGTGGTTGCACATGCATTCGGGGTTACTTTCTCTCTTGTCATCGTTATCGTTAATATTTACAATTAGCAACTGTGAAAACGCGTCTTTCACTTTATCAAAGAGAGCAATCACGACAACAACTTTCTTATAACATCATCAGCATCACCATGCATGCGTATATAAGAGAAGAAAAATATTGTATCTTGGCTTTACATAAGCTCCTCTTCGATCGCATGTGCCCTCGCAAGTTTAATTTCATGAGCTCTCTATACTTTACACAAATGCATTTGTATTTACATGTCTAAATATATGGATATAAAACCATTTTAAATGAGTTCTACAACATTAGATACCTAGCTGCATTGTAATCTCCCCATTCAATATTGTTTTGTCCCCTTGTACAAAAATTACAAAATTCATAGGGATCTTTTCGTCTGACACATATTCACGGGTTTATATGTTCAAACCAAGTGATGCTGCTGATGCATATGGCCCATTTACATCAAAAGCGCGATTGATGATAACTTGTTTATTATTATGGTTCGATAATAAAATCCTTTTACTTGTAACAAAAAATAATAAAATCCTTTTATTTGTTTTTAATTGTTACAACTTGCAAATATTATAATTATTTTTTATATTTGCTAATATTTTATGCAAAAGAAGAATATTTAACTTTCCATTCAAGGACAGTCAAATAGACTATAATAACATTTTTGCCTGACAAACTGTACGTGTACATAATTACATGCAATTTAAATGAAATAAACAGTATTTTTACTTTTAATCTATATATTTTTTTTAACCAATGATATTTTAAAAGTAAACAATATAACCTTACTTTCTTATCCATTGATTTCAAACCTGAAAAATAAAAGTGCAAAAATTATTCTCTATTCTCAAATATTGTTAAAAAGATATTGATACTCATATATATGTCATGTCATACGACATAATTTAACGATATATATCATATTTTTTGTGGTGTGAAATGAGGGAGTGTATCATAACGATTAAAAACTAAAGGATAAATTTATGCCATTTAATACAATATTTTTTGAGAACGTTCTATCGTTTAATAATGTATCTACCTTTTATTGTAATTACCTATAATTAATTTACAATTAATTTGTTTTCTGACCTTAAACTTAACACAATGTAAACAGGCGAGTATGATTAATTCTAACATGCCCTACTTATTGCCACGGGTTGGCTACTGTTATCTTAATGCATGTTAATGATTTTATGTTTGATTCAATTTTTATTTTAAAAATTCAAATCAATTAATCGTTTTATAAAATCTACTAGCAGAAGAAACTAACTGTTAATAAATCACAGTTCATTTCTTTATTAAAAAAAGTGCTTAATTGTATCTTGAACGGGTCATCTATGGAGATATTGGGTGAGAAGCAAGAAAATATTCATAACAATAATTTATCGGATAATAAAGTCAAATATAAGGAATAAACAAGATTCGGTTTGATTTATTTGTCATCTGAAAATTAAAACCACACTGCACAAATTAAATCAAAGAAAAATGATACTTCAGTTTCTCAGAATGAAAATATATTTAAAATTTCTTTTACAAAGGAACAAGTAAACAGTCGCTTTGGCCGAGTGGTTAAGGCGTGTGCCTGCTAAGTACATGGGGTTTCCCCGCGAGAGTTCGAATCTCTCAGGCGACGAACATTAATTTTTATGTTTTTATCGTTCCAATAAACTACTTTGCTATCTTATGCATCTGGCAAAGGTCCAAAACCAAACGTTGGGCCCTATTCACAGGAATCATTCAAGTCCAAAACACCATAGCAGTACACAGTGTTTGTGTCACTCTTTCAAAACAAAAACAAAAAACCTTCATACTAAAATACTAGAATTTTGTTACCCAGCATGCTAGACCCTTACAGCCTCACTTATGAGCAATTTGTTTGGTACTCTAATTTTTTTTCCATATTTAGTTTAAGTTACATATTTTTCTCTTGTTTTATTTAAACATTTAAATAAAGAAAAATAAATATCAAAATCAAGTTAAGGGAAGAGTGAATTATAAGAGTGAAGTTTTTTTTTTCTTCCTATTTACATTTACATGAAACTTTCTGAATTAGAAAAAAAGTACTCGCAAACATTTCAAATCTTCAGAATTAAAATCGCATTGTTTATGACATTATCTTTTGATAGGTTTTAATGGTGATGTAAACAAGTTAAACACAGGTAGAAAACTTAAGTAATATATGTGGGTGTTAATGTTCAAGTATGACTCCTTTTTTAGTAAAAAAAAAGTATGATTCATTTATTTTAAATGAAACAACCTTGAGCTTGCTTATTAGAGAAAAAAGAGCTTGAATTTGATTTGTTTTGTATATTTATAATTTTTTCATTTTTTTAATATACTTTAAAAGTGTTTTATAAGTCCATTAATTTAGTATTTTTTTTTATAAATATTTTCGTGTTAGAAAATGAGATAAAAGTACAGAGAATGAAAATATTTAACAAAATCATGGTTGGGTTACCTTAAATATTTAAGTTTAACATCTCATCCTTAATTTGGAAAGCATGCACACACACACACACACATATATATATATATATATATATATATAAATCCACTTTGAATCCCACTTAATCAAAATTGCCGTGTGATTTTAAAATAAGTGAGCATTTTTAGCTTTTTATCAGGAAGTATTGACTAAATGTAGAATTTACAAAATATATCTATAGTTACATTCCAAAGGTGGTTTTATTATATCGTCTAAATCAAATAATTCTCATTGTATTAGGCCAACAACATACGTTGCAATTGGGGACAAACTTCAAACTTGACGCGTCTTGAGCCATCTGTTAATTCAGTTAAAGTGAAAAGCATGGTTATAACTTATAAACACCCCACGTAAAGACACAATTACAGTAAAAGAAGGAACATTTCTAAAGAGGGAAAGCAATTCCACGGCACAGCCTAGCTCGGTTTGCTTGCTTGCATGGTCATTAGATATCTTCCATGGTTTGAGCAGATAACACAAAACCAGCATGATATTTACAAGTCAAAGGTGGTTCAAACTTGGGCCAAACAACCGTTTAGGGGTAAATTTTTTTCTAAATCATCAAATGGAGTAAATTTTAAATAAATATCAAGAAAAGAATAAATAGTAAGAAATGACATCACTTCTGAGTTTAAAATTGTAAATCACTTTATAACTTTTTTTTTCTTTTCTATTAAAATCGTGAAAAAATTTATTACTTCTTATTTAAAATATAAGAACTTTTTGAAGTAGTAAATAATTTTATTTAAATTATTATTTTATTTAATATTTTTTATACTTTTGTATATTATTTTGATTTAATATTTTCTCTATTTTTTCTAATGTTATATAGTCACAACTCAATTTTATTAGTGATTCATTTATAAAATATATTAAATAAAAAATAAAAAATATTAAATAAAACTACGTAACTGAGTTATGGATTAGACATTTATAATATAATTTTATATTATGAATTGTCGGGCGATCCATAATAAACATCAAGCAAATAATAGAGTGCATTAAATAATTTCCTTGACCATTTCAGATTTTAGCACATTGGGCCTGTGATGCAGGGAGCAATCATTTGAGGTTGTGGCTTCCTCCACTACTCAAGTTGTTTTTTTTCATTTTTTCGGAAATGTTTGTTTGACTTTTTGGATTAATCATTTCGGAACCTAAAAAAAGAAAATGCATCAAGAATGTATTACATTCCAAAAATACATTTCGGATTGGCCATCTTGAAAGATGAAAAAAAAAATACAAGAAATAATTGGGAAGTACATGGAGCAATTGGCATCGATCTTTTTACTTTCAAAAATTGTTCTGGATCAAGTTTAAATTTAAATAAATTTTAGAAAGTAGGATATGTCCAAATAATATACTCCTTTGGGTTCGATGTTCTTTTTATAATAAATAAATTTTAGTGTATCTATTAAACTTGTTTTGACGTATCAACTTGTTATTTTTTTTTAATCTTATGAAACTTAGTTTTAATTTTATATTTCGCATAATCGATTTAAATATCTAAAAATAGACATTACATTATTGAATATAAAAGTCACATTTAAGGAAGAAAAACATTATTAAAGACAAATATTAAAGTCATAGATAACATTTTATTAAAGAATAAGGTACAAAGAGAGAATCCCTAAAAAAATGTAAAAAGAGAGAAACAATTAAGGGAGATTTGAATCGCAAGATTAAAGGAAAATCATACAAATATTAACAATATTCTTTGAAGTGGGTTTATTTTAAAGTGAATAAATAAAACTGTATTTAAGTTTACTTTAATCCAAAGTATTATATTATAATTTTTATAATTTGAGAAAATTTGAGAAAATACATTTTTCTATATTTATTTTGAAGAGAAAAAAAACATTTTTGTTTAAAGAGAGACTTACAACAAATTCAATAAAAAAAAAGAGGGAGGAGATCAAAGAAAATGAAAATGAAAAAAAAAAAACATTATTGAATTCACCCTGTCGTACCGCCTGAACCTCTATGATGCATCAATCTCTAAGATGCATTTTTGTCCTTTTATATCCACATCCCCATCAAATGATGGGGAACCAATATTCTGAATTTAGTGAATTAGATTAAGATATTATATATAATACATAATGGTCCATATTTTTATTGAGAGGACAGCTTAACCAATTGAGTCGGAAGGTAAATCTGTAAATTAAAGGTTTGAATTCTGAATATGCATGCTTCCTCTTTATTCATTTTTTTTTGTCAAAAATTAATATTATTTCAAACACTGACGCGTATATATATATATATATATATATATATATATATATATATCCCCTTCCCCTCGAGATATTGTTAATACTTTAAACAACACTCAGTTGAAACCTGCTGAATAATAGTAAAACAGAATATTACAAACATAAATCAGTATTTTACCGGTGGATCAAGGTCCATACACCATCATATGTATCAGTCTACCCTTTTTACCGCCCAAGAACACCAATTGACGTTATGAAATTTAATCCTAATTGTGCCTTTCCTCCCAATATTTGAAAGTGCATGGAACTTGATCCACCGAGTCCAATGACTACAAAGATCTCTTTATTCTTGCGTGCCTTTTTTTTTTTTAAAACCACACGCCTAGTAATAGTTTTTTTTTCTTCCTTTTTCATAAGCCTAAAATGAAATAAAGGAAAAGAAACAAAACCAAGGACAACACGATGACCCCGAGAAGAAAGCGGCATAGACCTAACACCGGACTATGGTGGTCGCCAGTGCCCCCGCCGCCACCACCACCATTGCGTCTTGATCTTTTGGGATTTCTCCTTCGCGGCTTCATTGTTTTATCTATACTCTTGTCCCGGTTCATCACTTAGAAACGCTGCACAAATCCCACACCGGAAATCAAGGCTAGGTTTCTAGTTATGGGTGCATATAAGAAGAGACAGAAGTAGAAAATGATCTCATAAATGGAAAGAGGCTGGCCTATTTATAGTACTAGTTTTCATACACTTGCAACTTACAAGGTATAGAAGTAGGGTTTTTAAACCACTTACAAGGGAAAAAACATGGGTGTTTCCAGGCATGAACCCAGCAAGTTCTTGGAAAATACCTCCTCAATTAATTACCTTTCTATTTACTTTGTACTCTGTTTGGTTTCGTGTAGGATGAGGTTGAGCTTTGCATATTGGGTTATTGATTGGTTCACTTTAGGGATCTTTATTCTGGTCGCGGTGGACTTAGTATGTATGTGACGAAGCTTTTGACATGGAAGACTAATTTGACCGTCACATAAAGATTATTGTTTGTTTGCCAATAACTTCATATTATTTTCTTGTAAGATGGATTCCTCTTGTTATTTAATCTTTGCAATTAGTTAGATTGAGTACAAAAAATGGTAGATTATGTTGAATTCCAAATTTTTATTTATTTATGTAAAAATTAAGTTAACTATACGGATTTAATATAGTTTTTAGTACCCAAATACCTTGAAGTGTATATTAGGCAGCAGATGACTGATATGCTCAACTAGTCAAAGAAATGAATAAACATTTTAATTAAAAATGCTTTTCACTTTCTTCTGTTTTATTTGATTGGCTGATGACTGATGAGGAGGGTAAGAGACCTGCTTGTGGTTTAGAAATGGTCTAACTTCAAATGAACTTCAGTGTGAAGCGATCACGATACACCACAGCGCGATGTGCTGTATCCAATTTGCAGTCAAACAAACCCTTTGCTATAGCAGATACCACACTGTTAGCAGCTTTTGTGCCCTTGGTGAAGACCTTACCTATGATTGAATTGTTTTGTTTGTATCGTATTTGGTTAAAATGTTCACAAATATCACACAATCAGTGATGGAATTTTCATATTATGAGTATAAATTAGGGCACTAAATTTTTATGTACATTACTTATTAATTAAATGCTTTTTACATATTTGTACACAAGATACAAGAGCAACTACATCAGCTTCTTTTCTTTCTATAATGAACCTGGGATCCCAATGAATCCCAAGTTTAATTGTTCATTCATGGAGTTCATGGACTAATTAGTACGAAGTTATTAAAGTTTAGTTAATTATTTGTTTTGATTTTAACTCTTAAATATATAATTAATTGCATTATATATTTAAAGAGAAAGTTTTATGCATGGTCCAGTTTACTCGCTCAAACAGAACGGTTTCCTGTAGAAGATATCTGTGATATCTTATAAGAAAAAATTTAATTGTGTACAAATATGTACAAAAATATTTGATCCTTTTGAACAAAAATTGCTTTTAATTCACAAAGCATATGAAACTAAAAATTAAAAAAAAAAAAAAAGTAATTTTGTATTGTGTTGAAAATTTCCTGTGAAAATTTATTATAAGCTTAGTTTCAATAAAAGTTTTCAAACATAAATTATTTGATTTTAAAATCATTTTAACAAAAATCAAATTTTGTGAAAATAAAGAAAAATTAAAATCGATATGTCGAAAACCATAATGTTCCTTCTTACTATATTGAATTTGATAGACAAAATACTGGTCGTGACGTGAGTCGTGACTCTTGTCACTTGACTAGTAAGAAGTATATGAAATCTAAAGAAGAAAACAAAAGAAAAATATGAAGAATTAAAAACATTGAGTTGCGACATACTGACATATATGATTAAATTTAAGAGCTCCAATTATAAGTACTACTATTTTACATCATTGACTTACTGTCTATTAGGATAGTTGGTGTCAGTGAGTTGTTCTGGAGACGCCAGCCTGTCCAGCTTCTTTCCTTATCAACAAATTTGAGTGTTTTTGCTAACCAGAAAAAAAAAGTTGTGTATATAACTACTGTAGAGAAAAATAAGAAAAAGCTAAACGATTTGAAACCACTTATGTTAGACAGTAAGCAACAAAATCAAATCAATTGACCTCTATCTTCGTTTGCGACTTCGGTCTGTCACATTTTAAATAATGTATAATTAACAAAAGATTACAATTAACACAACACACTTAATTAAAAGTGAGGTTAATTTTTAATTAAGGTTATAGTTATACTTTTATTACTTAAAATGTAATCACTCGCTTTAATAAACTAGGGCGCTAAATCCCTAGTTCACACTACTCAATTATGGAATATAATGATGAGGAAACTTCGTCTTATGCGCTGCTATATAACCATTATGGGAATTTAAATATAAAGTGTTAGAATTAATGTCTCATGTGAGAGGCATGTGACTTAGTAGGGACTAATAAATAAATAATTAACGATTAATGACTAAATTGTAATTGGGCTTAATAGGAGAAGTTTCTAGGTTGACTACTACTTGATGGGAGTAGTGGTTATTAAAGGGACTTAATACCCACTAACGTGAAATAAGGTTCACTTCCTGACCAGAAAAGTGTTCTCTCTCACTCATAGCCATCACTAACGGAGAGAGGCAGAAAAGAAAGGCCAAAGGAAGTGAAATCTTATTTCTCTCATCTTTCAAGGAAATCAAAGTGCACCAGAGAGAAGTTCCTATGGAGAAAGGTACAAGTCTTCCTATGGAGAAAGGTACACATCATTATCTATTGTTGTTTATTGATTGTTTGTGAGAACCATAGGTTTCAAGATCCTGTTGTTTCCTATCATTGATAGTCTAGGAAACCCCTTAAGAATTTTTACATGTGGTATCAGAGCATGTGTTATGAAATTTATGATTATCCAAGAATGATTTAATTTCTCCCAATTATGTATGAACCCTAATTATGAAATTTAGGGATAATTTAATTTCTCTCAATTATGTATGAACCCTAATTATGAAATTTAGGGATAATTTAATTTCTTCCAATTATGCATAAATCCTAATTATGAAATTTAGGAATTTTATTTTCTGCTGCATGTATTATTTTATTGGCAATATTTTGTTATTGTTGAATACCAATTTTTGGAGAAAGATTATTTGAAAACTTATGATTATCAGAGAGAAAGCTACACGACATGTATATATTTAATTTGGAGAAAGTTTTTACTTCTAATGGTGAAAGGAAGGAAGCGTGCCATTAACGTAAAGATTCAATTCCAATTTTGAAAAGCTGCGCAGGTACGTTTGTTGTAGGGAAGAATATGAAATTTTGGAAATTGCTATTTGCAACATTATGTTTGCTATTTCCAATCCTACTTGATCTTTTTTTTTTTCAAAAAATTATTGTTGAAGGTGATTAAAGGATTGAAAGTTTATATTCTGTCATTAAATTAATGTGAATGTTTTGCAATTATTGGTAGCACTAAATATATGTATATGCTACATATTTGCTTGAACATGTTTGAATGCAAAAACACAAATAAATGCAAATATTATTTTATGGCCTGGAATGAAATTAATAGAATGGCTATGAATTGTTAATAGCAATAAGTATGTGCAGACCATACATATTTGGTTGGAATTAAATGTATGTTGAATTTGTTAGTCACCAAAGTGGCCAAATTTGTAAGGTTATTTAATTCCAAATTAATGATTATTTCAATTATACTTGGTTGAAATTAAATGTATGTTGAATTTGTTAGTCACCAAAGTGACCAAATTTGTAAGGTTATTTAATTCCAACTTAATGATTATTCCAATTACTCATAGAATAATGGATGCTAAATTATATGATTATTGGTTTATGGGTAATTGAAATTCATTGTTATAAGGCATTTATGGATCGCCCAAAGGTTGATTAGTTGTTCTTATAATTAATGAATATAATTGTAGGCAATTTGTGTGTATCATTAGTTTTATTTATATGCCCAAAGGAAATAGATATTACTAATTGGTGCATATTTAATTGTCAAATAATGTTAAAATTTTATTAGCATCATTATGTTTGTATGTTGTGTGTTGGTGTATCACCCAAAGGAGAACATCAATATACATTAACCGTTATCTGAATGAATCATATGTATGACATGTATTTTATATCTCAAAACACTTATGTGAACTTTATTATGTAATACATGTTTTGAATTCATTGGATTCTTATGCATCATCTGAGCCAATTTTAATGGGCTTAACTTCTCTGACTGAAATGAGCAAGTCCAATTTCACCTTAGTATTTTGGATCATGATCTTGCTATGTTGGCAGAGAAGTTTGTTACTTTTATTGATGCTAGTAGCAATGAAGAGAAAGTCCATTATAAAACTTGGGAAAGATCTAACAGACTCAGCCTAATGTTGATGAGAATGACTGTTGCAAACAGTATTAAGACAACTCTCCCTAAAATCGAAAGTGCTAAAAAGTTTATGTGATTAGTGGGAGAGTGCTCTCAAACAACTGATAAGTCTGTTGCTGGGACATTAATGAGTACATTGACCACCATGAAGTTTGATGGTTCACGTACTATGTATGAACATGTCATTGAGATGACAAACATTGCAGCAAGACTTAAGACCTTGGGAATATAATGGCTGTGAATGAGAACTTTCTTGTTCAGTTTGTTCTAAACTCATTACCATCTGAGTTTGGCCCGTTCTAAATGAACTATAATACCATGAAAGATAAATGGAATGTGCATGGATTGCACAGTATGTTAGTTCAGAAAAAAAATAAGGCTTAAGAATCAAGGAAGTCACTCAGTTCATTATGTAAGCCACCAAGGAAATCAAGGAGCTTGAAAAGAAATTTATGAAGAAGCATGATAAAGGCAAAGGGTCATTAAAGAACAATGACGACTCTTTGCAAATCCAAAGGAAGGTATCAAAGGGAAATAATTGTTAATTTTGTAGGAAATCCGAACATTTCCATAAGGATTACCTAAAATGCAAGTCTTGGTTCGAAAAGAAAAGTGAGCTTAATGCTCGTGTATGTTTTGAATCAAACTTAACTAAAGTTTTCCATGATACATGATGGATTAATTCTGGATATATGACTCATGTTTCTAACATTATGCAGAGATTCCTTACAATCCAAACTATAAGCCCAAATGAGAAGTTCATTTTCATGGGGAATAAAGTGAAACTCCAGTGTAAGCAGTCGAGACTTATTGCGTAAAACTCAACACTGGACATCATTTAGATTTACTAGAAACTCTTTATGTACCTAGTTTATCTAGTAATTTAGTTTCATTATCTAAACTTGATGTTACTGGATACTCTTTTAATTTGGTAATGAATGTTTCAATTTATTTAAGTATAATCATCTCATTGGTACTGGTATTCTTGTGATGGTTTATATAAATTGGAAATAAATAGTTTGTATGCTGAAACTGTTTTAACTCTGCATCATAATGTATTCACTAAACATAGTTTAGTGAATGAACGATCTGCTTTCTTGTGGCATAAACGTTTAGGTCACATTTCTAGAGAAAGGATGGAAAGATTAATAAAAAAATGAAATTCTTCCTTATCTAGATTTTACGGATCTAAATATTTGTGTGGGTTGTATTAAAGGAAAACAAACAAAACATACAAAGAAAGGAGCTACAAGAAGCACTCAGCTTCTTGAAATTGTGCATACTGATATTTGTGGACCTTTTGATGTTAGTTCTTTCGGAAAGGAATGATACTTTATCACCATTATTGATGATTATTCACGTTACAGTTATGTCTACTTACTGCCCGAGATTTCTTAGGCAATGGATGCCTTAGAAATTTACTACAATGAAGTAAAAGGGCAATTAGACATAAATGTGAAAATTATTAGATATGATAGAGGTGATGAGTATTATGGAAGATATGATGAAACTGGGCAACACCCAGGTCCATTTGCTAAGCTTGTTCAGAAACGTGCATTTGTGTGCAATACACAATTCCCGGTACACCACAACAAAATGGTGTGTCAGAAAGGCGGAATAGAACTTTAATGAATATGGTTAGGAGTATGTTAATCAATTAGACTTTATCTGTATCCTTGTGGATGTATACCTTGAAAACTGCCATGTAGTTGTTGAACAGGGTTCCTAGTAAGGTAGTTCCAAAGACACCTTTTGAACTATGGACAAATAGGATACCTAGTATAAGGCACCTGCATGTTTGGGGTTGCCAGGCAGAAATAAGGATTTATAATCCGCAAGAAAGAAAATTGGATGCAAGAACAATCAGTGGATATTTCATTGGTTATCCAGAAAAGTTAAAAGGGTATATGTTTTATTGTTCTAATCATAGTATGAGAATTGTCAAAACTGGAAATGCAAGGTTCATTGGAAATGATGAAATCAGTGGGAGTACAGTTCCACGAGAAATGGAAATTAAAGGAGTTAGAGTGTAAGTCCTTTTAGCTTATGCCTCTAACAGTAAGGTGATTGCTCCTTCAGTTATTGCTACAAAATTAATGAAGAGGAGCAACACAATAATGAACCCATGATGCATAATGAACCTATTATGGAAGAACCACAAGAAGTAGCATTAAAGAGGTCTCAAAGAGAAAGGAGACCAGCTATTTCGAATGATTATGTGGTATACCTACATGAAACAAAAACAAACTTAAGCATTAATGATAATGATCCAATTTTGTTTTCACAAGCTATAAGTTGTGATAATTCTGAGAAGTGGTTAAATGTCATGAAAGAAGAGATAAATTCCATGGAACATAATAGAGTTTGGGACCTTGTAGGATTACCAAAGGGTTGTAAGAGAGTTGGTTGTAAGTGGGTCTTCAAGACTAAACGTGACTCTCATGGCAACCTTGAACGTTACAAGGCTAGACTTGTTGCTAAGGAATTTACTCAGAAAGATGACATTGATTATAAAGAGACATTTTACCGGTCTCACGAAAGGATTCTTTCAGGATTATTATGGCATTAGTAGCCCATTATGACTTGGAGCTACATCAGATGGATGTGAAAACTTCCTTTCTTAATGGAGATTTAGAGAAGAATGTTTGTATGGACCAACCAATGGGGTTCTCAGTTGAAGGAAAGGAACACATAGTGTGCAAACTAAAGAAATCAATATACAGTCTTAAAGTAAGCTTCCCGCCAATGGTATTTGAGGTTTAATGATACCATTGTTTCCTTTAGATTTAAGGAAAATACTGTTTATCGGTGTATGTATATGAAGGTCAGTGGGAGTAAGGTTATTTTCTAATTTTGTATATTGATGATATGTTGTTTGCAGCTAATGATCTTGGTCTTCTTCATGAGACTAAGGAAATTTTTCTCTAGAAACTTTGAAGTGAAAGATATGGGTGAGGTAAGCTATGTGATAAAGATAGAAATATTCCATAATAGATCACAAGGATTGTTAGGCTTATCTCAGAAAGTATATATATCGATAAAGTGCTAGAGAGATTCAAGATGGAAAGGTGTTTAACATCGCCTATTCTAATTTAGAAATGAGACAGAGTTAGTCTCGCACAATGTTCTAGAAATGATATGAAACGAAAACAAATGAAAGAAATTTTGTATGCATCAGTTGTTGTTGCATCTGAGAGCTGAATTTGTAGTATGTTTTGAGGCTACAATTCAGGCTAATTGGCTGCGGAACTTTATTTCAGGGCTTGGAATTGTCGACAGTATTGCTAGGCTGCTGAAAATGTATTGTGATAACTTCGCAGCAATATTTTTTGTAAGAACGACAAGTACTCTAAGGGTGCTAAGCATATGAAATTGAGGTACTTTGTCGTGAAGGAAGAAGTTCAGAAACAAAGAGTGTCAATAGAACATATTAGCACAAACCTTATGATAGTTGACCCTTTGAATAAGGAATTACCGCCCAAGACATTATAGAACATGTTGAAAGTATGGGCATTATTGTTATTGATGATCATTAAGTGTAATTTATCTTATGCATTTTAGTGACACTCTGAGCTCAATTATGATATGTTTCTGATTACCTGTTCTCTATTTTTGCATGCATGTTTGTGTTAGAGTAATGTTAACAGGTTTTGTCTTGAATGAAGACATTATGTTGGACCAATTATGTACTCCTAATTAATGGTCATATTAAGGAGAAGACTAATTTGTAGTACATGGAAGGGATTATGTCGATTAGATGATGTATAACCGTCATGACTCGAATTGGTTTCTATTCTTAATCATGAAATTATGATGTACCCAATGTATAGAACAATTTAGTCAATTTTTAATGCACATTAAGTTAATCTATTTATTTATTTAGTCCATAATGTTTATTAATGTCACATGAGCCAAGTGGGAGAATGTTAGAATTAATGTCTCATGTGAGAGGCATGTGACTTAGTAGGGACTAATAAATAAATAATTAACGATTAATGGCTAAATTGTAATTGGGCTTAATAGGAAAAGTTTCTAGGTTGACTACTACTTGATGGGAGTAGTGGTTATTAAAGGGGCTTAATACCCACTAACGTGAAATAAGGTTCCCTTCCTGACCAGAAAAGTGTTCTCTCTCACTCATAGCCATCACTAACGGAGAGAGGCAGAAAAGAAAGGCCAAAGGAAGTGAAATCTTATTTCTCTCCTCTTTCAAGGAAATCAAAGTGCACCAGAGAGAAGTTCCTATGGAGAAAGGTACAAGTCTTCCTATGGAGAAAGGTACACATCATTATCTATTGTTGTTTATTGATTGTTTGTGAGAACCATAGGTTTCAAGATCCTGTTGTTTCCTATCATTGATAGTCTAGGAAACCCTTTAAGAATTTTTACATAAAGTTCATCCTCAGCAGATCCCAAACTATATTCATCAGTCGTTTCATTTGCAATCTGAACTTCATAGGAAATTGTCTGAAAGCGTGACCCGATTAATCATGCTCCTCAAACTTGGTTTGGATCTTTCTTGGTTGTTGTTAGCCTCTTTCTAGTGGGAAGAGTGAAATGTTTCTGAAGACTTGTAGTATGTAACAATATTTTTGCCTCTGGACCTCAAACAGCTGCAGGAAATTACGTTATTATCTACTATAAATGAGAGATTAAGGATATACTATATGAGAGCATGCGTTATACGTACGAAGCATATATAAATACGAGCTAGCGACAAGGCCCCAACTTAATCGAATCTTGCCAGTACATTCGTATGGAAGAAAGACCTGCATTTATCGTCTCATTCCTAGCATTATAAATAGGACTACTTTGGGCAAGAAATGCATCAGAACTCAGAATTAGTGCTTGTGCGGTTGTGCCATTTGATAAATGTAATCATCCTGGGTGCCATTAAATCTACATATATTAGAATGTCATGTTTTGATGACCAAGAATTCAATTTATAGACTTAGGGAGCAATCCATTAATTCATTGCTCACTATCCTTACTAGTTATTACTATTTGATGACGAGCATATTTGACCCAGCTAGCTCTTAATTTATCCTCACTATAATTCAGATAATCATATAGTCCGTTCAAACACCACCCACAGATTTTGCAAAAGCAACCATTTTTTTTTTCAACACTACCACTCTTCCGCTCTTTTACATATATTTTGCAAAAGCACAAGTGCACAACTGTTTGTCCAGATTTATTGGTCAGCATTCAGCAACTGTCAAGTAGTTCAGAGCCAAATCCCCCAAGTCCATGCCGGCATGAGGCTGGCTACTAATTAATTAAGAGCTTGTTTATCAAACATAATAATCTCATGAAGTAAAAATGACTTTTTTCAACAATCCAATAGAATTATATTAAATGGAATATTCTTCCTTCAATTCCTTTTTTTTTTAATTGTACTGTGTATTTTTCAATTTACATTATCTACTATCTAACTTACTTGTATCCAACAATATATATAATAAAAAATTATTATATAACTCAAGTATTTATTCTTTGATGTTTTCTTTTATCTTATACTATAGTGCGTATCAAATGATACATAAAAGTTACAAAGAACATTAAGAATGAATCTAGATAGATTGTACTAGAAAAAAATCTAGCTAGAAAATATTTTTTAGATAAGTTCTATAGAAAATATCTACAATTATCATTCCAATATTATAAATTATAAAAATGTCATCATCGCATATATTACATCAACTTTTTTAAAACGAATATAGATTTCTTATGAAAATATTTTTTTGTAATAACGTTAAATGATTATTCATCTCAAACCCAACTAATTAGCATAAACGGAAGACCGTGCCTACTATGCAAACTCACATCTTAGCAAAAGATGGAGAGAATCTTCAACCTATGACAAATTGTTGGGTTATCAGTTCATTAATTCCTTCCTTCTCTGATAAATTAGATCTACCGCGTGGGAATCCAATCGATCTCGTAGAAAAATCATGGACTTTGTTAACGGCTAAACACTTTGAAAAGGATCTGATAATATAAATTCCTGAATGTGACAAATTTCTGTAGGGGAGAGAGTATTGCTCATATAGCCATAATTAAATAGCCGCATAAGCTTAATTAGCGGTGTAAAAAAAACCTCCTGATATCAAATCAGATTGCAACGGAACTAGATAAAAAAAATATATTATTTTATAAAACTAATTCGATTAGTCCAATTATTTTTACAAAACTGATTTGTTTAACTATTTTTTATTTAAATATTTTATTTAAAAAAAGTTAAAAATCAATCATAAACTGATGCAACTTTTACAATCAATTTAAAATTGATTAAAAATCGATTTGATTTAGAACCAATTTTTTAAAAATAGTTTGATTCTGAATCAGTATTTAAATCAGTTCGACTGTTTAGATGTAAAATTAAAGTAATTAGATGTAAAATTAAAGTAATTAAAATAATTTGAAGTAAGTTGGATTTGATTTTTCTATGGAACTAGTTTTTACACACGCCTGAGATTAATAGTGTTACCAAACCTTTCTAACTACCAAGACTTCTTGAATTGGATTAACTGAAAACAAAAGATTCTTTAAATCTGAATACAAATCTTCCTTCCGAGAAAATAATAAAACTACTCCGTGTAAAAGACCAAATATAGTATAAAATTATCGTCATGTTCAAAATAAAATTAATTGTTTAATTTCTTATAATAAGTCAACTAAAATAAAGGAATACAACCAAATAATGCAACTCTTCTAATAACGACATATATAGCTTAATGCAATCACATGACTATTGCATAATAAAATAAAATAAAAACCTAATTAAGAAGAAAACCAAGTCCAATTAATACCTTATTTTGATTAAATTCAACAGTCTATAAGATCAAAATACTCATTCTTAAAAGATGTTCTATAAGTAGGTAGCATCATATTAAATGACGGCATACCATTTCATAAGGCTTAGGCTAACTTATTTCATCTTTTTACCTGGAAAGAGTCACGATAGTACTGCAGAGAATGTTGACCAATAATATTAACTGGTGTGTTATCAAGAAAGAAAAAAAGGAGCTCTATGAATTTGTCCCTTCGTTTTTTTAACACATTTTCATTAGTTTAGTACTTTTCTATAATTTTGCCTCAATACATTGTCTCCATTTCAGATTTTTGTCCACTTGCTCTCTTATAATAATTTAAAAGTACTAGTAGCTAATGCTAGCTAGGGCTTACGCCTAAATATTTTGACAATCAGCAGCACTCTAATGTGGAAATTTTTCGCAAATAGTACCAAATTATTGTTAATTTATCATCTTAATCAATGATGAATAACAATAAACGAAGTTAAATAAAAAATATATATATTCTTTGTCACGTAAATTTTAAAACCTACATAATTTGCAGAACCTGCCCATATTGTCAAATATACCAATTAAGGTCATGGCATACATTCATATATATTATATAATTTGTCCTACATTATTTTGTCTTGTTCATTTTGGCAAATATTATGTGATAAGAAAATATATCAACATAGTTTTGTGCTGTTTGGTTTCTGTGGACGGGATATGGGGCTCATTGCTTTTATTCTGAGTCGAAAACATCTGATTTAATTTCCTGCCTCTTGCGCACTATGGTGAAGTTGGTGACATTCTGTGATGCACGTCATCTTGTATAATTGATATTCTCCTACCCTTATATGCGAGGACCACATAATTTGATAACAATTTTCTTTCAGTGGAAGAGAAAGCCCGTTAACACTTTCAAAATTTAATCACGCTATAATAACAAGTTTTTCAGTCAATTATGGTCATAATGATGATAAAACTGCGGCCTATATTTTCATATTTTGTGTTTTTGTCTATTGATTGAAATTTAAATAATTTGATAAGTCTCAACTCGTTCATATAAATGAAAATTTGAAAGTATAGTTCGATAGCATATCATTAATTAACCTACGATTAATATATTGATCACCCTTTAAATAATACCTGCCCCGTAGTCCATATGATGCAATATGCAAAGATATCCAGTTGCTATTATTTGTTGATCCTTTAAAATATTTCGACTATGCTGCTGTTTCATACAGCGTTGTTTAGTTGTTTATTTAGTATTTCATAATTGTCATCATAAAAATTAAAAAGAAAAATAAAATAAACATTTTCATACACCGTGAACATAAAAAATCATGAGGGCAGCGTTCCTGCTGTCTTGCACTTTGACCAAATTAATTAATATCATATGGAATTGGCAATATTGGATCTTTTCACGTGTCATTTGGTCAAACCACTTAGCTGTACTCTCTTTCGTTGCAGATCATTTTAAAATCCATTCAACTCGTAGTTGGAAATTATCTATTTATTGAACTGGTCTTTTGTTTTGATTCATCAAGGGAAAAAATTCATCATTGTATACACAATTCAAAATAATTAACTTCCTCTGGAACAAATAAACAAATTAAAAAAAAAAAATAGAACTCAATCATGTTTTCCATGCAAGGACCATTACATATGGCACTCTCTTTTTCTTTTCCTTTTCCTTTTCATCTTTTTCCTGTTTCTTATTGCCTTGAAGGCTCGTTGCACTTAGTACTAGTACGTGGCACACTATGTAACTCTAATAATTCACCTATGTACAGTAAAGATCTATATGTGTCTACTAACCCATGCTTCGTTGAGCTTCTGATGCATTGAATGTATCAGGTGAATTAGACCCACTTTTTCTACCATTTCGGTGTTCATCATTCTGTGACTGATCTGATGGCATTGGTGTCTTAGGAGATTTAAGTGGATGATGCCTATGACCATTGTGGCGATGATGATGATGACGTCGGTTATGATGATGACCATTTTCCCTCTTCCTCTCCTTAGGTGTTTCACTCTCTTTTGCGACTTCATTGTATTGTTGTTGTTCAGCTGGAACAGTGTAAACAAAGGGTCCAATTGGAACATCATCAAAGTCCTGAAGTGGCTCGAGAACATTAACCACAGTGCTCATCAAGGGTCTACTCCTTGGCCTGTGGCTAAGGCATTGGTAAGCCAATGCAGCTGCTTTTCTTGCCCCAACCTCAGAATACTGACCCTCAAGCCTTGGATCCATTATTCTGCTAAGTTTCCGGGAATCATTCAAAGCAGACCTGGCCCATTCCACGAGGTTCTGTTCTCTTTGTGGGCGCCCTTTGTCCACTGACCTTCGTCCTGTTAGAAGCTCCAAGAGCACGACTCCAAAACTGTACACATCACTCATTGCTGTCAAGTGTCCTATACGGAAGAAGAAAAAAATGTACACGTGTGAGATTTGAGCTAGCAATGAGTTAAAAATTAAACTCCAAGTCAACCTGTCATTGTTTTTTACTTCTTGATGTGAAATTATTTACCTGTCATGATGTATTCTGGGGCCGCATAGCCTTGTGTGCCCATGACTCTAGTTGAAACGTGTGTGTCATCTCCTTCAGGACCATCTTTGGCCAAGCCAAAATCGGAAAGTTTTGCATTATAATCCTGGAAGAATAATTAAAAAGAGTGAGTTAATAATTGATTAATTAAGGAGTGAAATTGTCCAAACGGTGCATTAATTAGAGTATGTCAGAGAAAGTGACTAGTAATTGATTACTTACCGAGTCTAACAAGATGTTTGAAGCTTTAAAATCTCTATAGATGACTGGTTTCTTTGCTTCATGTAGAAAGGCTAGACCCTTTGCAGCTCCAGCTGCAATTTTCATTCTTGTTGACCATGGTAACGATGCCGTATATCCTGTAATTCAGAAAAATAAGCTTAGTCCTTCAACGCTATATGCAAAGTGAAATAATATAATAGTAACAACTAACAAGTGTTCTTAATTGCTATACCATTATAGAAATCTTACTTCTAAATAGTTGATTCTCTAAGCTGCCTCGTGGTAAATACTCATATACCAGAAGCCTGTGTTCTTCTTCACAGCAATATCCAATCAGCTTCACGAGATGTGGATGCCTTAGTTGACCCAGAAACACAACTTCAGTCTGTCGTCAAAAAAACAAAAGGGAAGGTCAGAACTCAGAAGCACTTATTGCAAAAAGGATTATTCCTCATAATTAATCAAGAAAATCATAAGCAATAAATGTAATTAAAGCATGTTACCACATTATTAATACTAGTCTATGTTGTTAAAAACAACATTTTTATGACAAAATAAAAATCACTATTGTTTTCTTATGAGCACTTGATGGCATTTTATGCGTTAGGTGAAAAAGCAAAAGGGGTACAAGGACTCACCAACCACTCTTTATGGCCCTGAGAACCGTCCAAGTCCAAAAGCTTGACGGCAACCGGTTGAGCCTCGAGACCAGGCCTAAGCTTGTCATCAATGAAGCCCTTATGCACGGGTCCGAAACCTCCTTCTCCGAGAAAGTTACTCGAAGAGAAACCCTGCGTTATGATCTTGAGCTCAGCGAGTGAAAACACATGCAGGTTAGACCCCACTAGAGAAACGGAGAGATCCTCCGAAAGCGTTGAGCCAGGAAAACTCAAGTCCGTTATAGAGACCCTGTTGGAAGAAGAACCACCCTTCGTAGCCACCACTTTGGTTGGCTTTGGAGAAGGAGACACAGATTCACCCTCATAACAACTAGAGAAGCTTGATCCCATGTCAATTATCCTTGTGGTGTGAATTAACAAGAATCAAATAAGTCCTATGCTATAAAAATATTTATGTTTCTCTAGGAAGAGAGTTATGTTTGATGAAGGTTTAGAAGTAGATGGGAAAGGGAGAGAGATGGGGTAGTAGAAAATGGATAAAGGGTAGAAGATTTTAAAGGAAGGGGTTAGCATGGATTTCTAATCTTCAACTGATAGGCGTTGCAGCTCCTTTTGTAGCCGTGTTGATTTTCCTCTGCTTTCTTTTTTTTATTAGTAGTTGTCTAGGTTCTTTAATAAATGGGAATTTTCTACTAGTTTGTTTAGATATATATAGCGAGAAAGGTCATGTTGCTGTTTGCCGAGGATGAGAAGACCGAAGATTTTATTTTATTAATGGGGAACCGAGTATCCTAAGTCTAAGTTGGGCCAAGGAAAATGACGCGGTTACCCCTCCTTGACTTTGTAGCATTCTGTGCTGATGAAATTGGAAAAGGACTTCGGCTTCTCTCGTCTTTCCAATGCATTAAGCACCTTCGTGGCTTCCAGAATGCAAACACCTCCAAAGATTGCTCTTAATTTCAGAATGATTAATGTGCTTCTCTCTTTAAAACATTTTTGTTTTAGATTAGAATTAAAACTACGTCAATTATTTTTTTTAATCTCATAAAATAATATAACATTAGAATATTTCTTAAAAATATAAATATTCAATAAATTTCTAAATCTTTATATAAAACTTTAGATAGTAATTATCACTGAACAAGTGTAGTGTATTTCAACCTCTGCTACTTTCTTTTCTTATTTTTTTTTTAATTCTAGTAATACGTTCTTTATTAGTAATTTTATAATTTTTAATAAATTTTAACTAATATTATTATAAAAAAAAGTGTTTGAAAAAAATTTAAAGAAATGTGTTTTTATGGACCTTAAGTAGTGATAGGATGGCTCTGGAAAAAAAAAAGTATAGATAGGGTCAAAACAATACATATAATGAAGGGATAATCTTTAATTTCTCACTCTATAAGTTAACTTCTAAGGTTCGCTGAACATAAAATCCAAATTCTTAATGCTAGCTTAATACCACTCATTACTTTTTTTTCCTGGATTTTCGTTGACTTTTTTCTTTCTTTAACACAAGTTTTTGTCTGTTCACGTGATATCTGAAACTCTAAATTACAAACGAAACAAGCGCACACAAATAACAAGGACCCTCCATACCCCAGCTGTTTAAGTGTACAGCAAAGGTGTATTTATATCTGCATTCCTTTAATCATAAAAAAAAATGCATTCTTTTAGCTAGTCAGAGGGCTATTCGACTGAACAATGTGTGAATACTGAATACATCGTTTGTTTCTTCTCTGTATGTTGTCGGCGTTGATACTTCAGATTAAAGAAAATAGAAAACTCCGTTGATGTTCTTGAATATTTAACAATTTATTTCTCTTTGAAAAAAAATTCACAGAATATGTATCAACACATCACAGAATAGTGAAAATACATTATAAGGAAGAAAAAAAAGCATAAACTTAAATTGATTTAATATTTTTTACTTGCATCTTCGTTTTTTTTAATAAACATTTATTATCTTAAATAAAAATTATAAGTTTTATGAACAAATATTTTAAAAAAATCTTTAGATAGTGAATTCCTTTATAAAATTGAATCATACTGAATGATAATATGCTAAGATTAAATGAAACATTTTTAGGGTGATTAAATGAAATATTTGATTCCGTTAAAAAAATGAAATATTTGATTCCGTTATTTGCAATTTTAGTCAAATTAGAGCGCACAACCCCGTCCAATCCATTGGTTAGGTTCTCCTTGAGTAGGTGATGTTCTGGTCTCTCCATGGTTATGTCCCCGTTTTCCCAAATCCTTTTCTGGAACTAAAGTAGTACAACTTTTATATATAATAAGAGTTTACATGTTACGAGTTTTATTATACACGTTGGTTTAATTTTTTATTGTTTTTTCTTAATCTTAAAAATTAATTTATTCTTTTTAATAAAAGAATTTAAATTATCTATCTAATATCTTGTATTTTTATTTAAAACTCCTCATTTATACCATTGGCATCACTGTAGTAATGGAGAACATCAATGTCTTATCATTATTATTCTTGTCATATTTATTTATGGTCATCAACATTATTAATATCATAATCTCTTATCATTGTTAATGTTGTTGTTTTTATCGTGACTGCTATAATTGTTTCCTCCACTTTTATTATGGTTGTTACTTTAAATATTAATATCACATTTTTTATCATCATAATCATTAGTATTATTGTTATTAACATTTATCATAATTGTTATTTCTATTGTTACTATCATTATTATCTATAATGATGATCGACTAAAAAACGTCAATGATAACTTCATTGATAATGATATAAGTTGCAAACAAATTATATGTTAAAAAAAATAAGAATATGTAATTTGGGGGAAAACATGAGGAAAGAAATAGTTTATTTTTTAATTAAGAAACATCAATTTAATTTTTAAAATTAAGATAAGAATAATAAAAATTCTAAACTAACAAGAGTAATAAATAAAAGTAAAATTCATAAGTCCAAACATATGTATGCATGCACATATTAACTAAATCCAATTATAAAAAAAAAACACTTTGCTAAATTGGCTTTTTCATTATCGATTTTTCTTCTTTATGAAAAATAAATTAGTTAAGAAATTGTGAATCCCATTGCCGATTTCTCTCTTGTTTTAATAAATGAGTATTTGGATAAATAATTTGAGGAATAAGTATTTGGATAATTAATTTTTTTTATAATTGTTTTTTTTCAGATTTAGATACAAAGGACAATTGGAGCGTTTTATTTGTCAGAAAATATCAAGCAAGATGAGAGTGTGCAGTGTACACACAGTCCCCATTCACAGAATCACGATGATTGAATATAAAACCAAGAGTTTTATTTTTATATATTGTTTGTATAAAAAAACATATGGTTATTTAATTAGTTTTTTAAAATATAATGAGTAATTATTAAAAGAGTACTATTTTTAAAAAAAAATTATTCTCTTTTTTGAATGACTTATAATAACTTATATAATAAGTAATTATTAAAAAAATAATGATATTCACCGTAAGATTCAAATTCGTAAAGTTTTGTATTAAAATAGCATTGGTCTTATTTAAAAAATGTCAATCTTTACTTATATAATAACTTATAATTAGAAAATCGTCCATCACATTTAAATTAATTTATTTTCAAAGATTCTTGCACTTTTTTATATTTATTTATTTATTATTATATTATTCATTATATCTCTTTCTATTTATTTTTTTCACATTTTATTTCTGTTTTTTACACTTATCTCCCACCCCTGTGCGTGCGAAAAAAATCGTTATTCTTTGCGAATATTATAGCCGCAATTGAATGATTTGGGTAGAAAGGACAAACGACGCGTTTTTGTTGATCAGAAATTTTGAAGCAAAGCGTGAGAGAGATACGGTACAGTACATAAAAGCAATGCGCCCGGAAAGGAGGGAATTTTTTTTTTTTTACTTCATAGTTAGCATCTTGTAGTCTTTTGTTGGAATCTGAAAGTATTCTTAGAAATTTAATTTTTTAAATCAATTATAAGATTAATTAATCTTTGATCTATTATTTAGTTACAGTTAAAGTTTTTAATTCCAAAAATATGTTTAAAAGTAAAATTAACTTGAAATCATATTTAATTACCCTAAAAAATATGTTTCACAGTTTGAAAGTAAATTTTGTATTGAAATCTTAACTTTAAAAAAAAAATAAGACTTTAACATACTTTTGCAAACTGTGATCTAAACATACACCAAATTTTGTTACCAAATTCTTTTGCTAATCTTTTTACTTTTTTTATAATAAATATCTAATAATTTTTATATTTTTAAGATATATATATATATATATATATATATAATTTTTTTTCTTTAATTTTTTTATAAGGTAAAAGAAATATTTGTAAGAAGATATAATATTATTCTTTCTAAAATTGTTTATGGAATTTTTATAGCATATCTAATGTAAGAACTCAATTTATGTTCTTAACTCTCTTTTAGTGAATATTTTCTTACTACATATATAATTTAAGAATATTTACTAATTTTTACTAGACGAACAAAAATAAGATTTTTAACTTTTTTTTAGTGAATTGCATCTTATCTTCATACTTACCCAAAAAACTATTTTGACTTGAAAATTTATTTTTTCAATAGTTAAGTAATATTGCTTAAAGATGCTTATACAAGCAATTTTTTTTAAAAAAAGTCTATAAAAAAATTGCTTCATTGGTATTCTCAAGTTGATTAACTTTAAAAATTAACATAAAGAACTAGATTAGAGATGCTCTCGAGAATGCCTAAAAAAGAGAGAGAGAGAGAGAGTTTCTCTTAAGAATAAGTTTTTATGTGGTCTCCCTGTTGGAGCAATTGTTAATAGTACGAAACGGAATTTAATTGTTGTTAACATTTGTGAGACAATTATAAGTTTTATTTTAAGTTCTTAAAGAATATAGAGAGAATATGTAATGTTGTTTTTAAATCTTATTGACATTGTAAACAAGACCTTTTTTTAAAGGATTGTAAGTAAGATCCTTAAGAAATAAGTTAAGCAATATATTTCACAATAATTGTAGCATTCGAGATTATTTTTTTTTAATGTTACATCTTCTTCTAAACTTTCTTGCTTGCTATTTTATAAACAATATATATATATATATTTAATGTCTTAAAAATATAAAATATATTTTAATTTTACAATAAAAAGTAAGAATTAATAAAAAAAATTATTGTAAGAACGTTTAAATTATTGTTTTCTCGGTTCCTTCTACTTGTGAAATAACTAGAAAGAAAAAGATAAAAATTAAAAAAATGTGATATATAATACAAAAAAATATAAAATAGAAATAAAAAATGTGAAGATTTAATAAAAGTAGATGAAAAAATTGAAATTCTTTTTGTTTACAAATGCATCATTTAATTGGTGCATACGATTTATTAAAAACATAAAATTTTAATACATATTAAAATTTTATAATAACTCCAAAAAAATCATAATAAAAAAATAAGGCAAATTTTAAATATGGGGTACAACTTATTTCATGCAAAAAAAAAAAAATAACGTGCTTAAACATAACCATTACTCTAGTAGGAAAAAAATACCCATTATTATTTTTGTCACTTAAGCGTTGATTCCGTTGAACGACAAACGACGGAGAAAAATTTATAGGCGCTTGGATCTTTGGATGCGTTGTTGCGCGTGCTTACCTGTAATGCTGTGTGGATTTGATAAAATGAACTGGGTCGTGTCAACGTACTCCATGCAATGGGAACGCGCGCGAATACCCAACATTGGAGTTGTCTTTCTTGGACCACATCCCAATTGCTCCTAGCAAAATTATGGATTAGTTTAGTGCCCAATTTCTATGACTAATTCATCATTCAATGCAATTTATTATTTTAAAATGGTCCATATGCTAGGCCTCCTCCTGGCTAGCTCCGGGTGTTAATTATGAGATTTTAATAGTAATTAATTAATTTTTCTATGTAGTAATTTGGCCAGTGCTGGCTGGTGGTGGGGGAAGAAAAGGGACCCCTCTTGGCAAAATGGGATCCACCAACATTATGGTCAATCCAATCTGGTGAACTCTAATTGGAAGTGAACCAAATATAGGGAAGGGTTGCTGCAGAAAAAATTAAAGTCGACACGGTTGACGACTTAATTACTTATTAGTAATTACTATGGTTATAACATATTAGGCATATTGAAAATGCATGGAGGCGTTGTTATGATGATGACAGACCTAAGGAGGGATCACGTCAGATTGCAAGCAACATTGTCAACAATAATGGAGTTGCTGGTAATAATATAGTATGAAACTATTAATGAAAGAGAGACTCTAGCTAGCTACCAAAGGAGGGACCCTCGGCGTACAGTATGTGAAGTGGAACCTTCCTAATAATTTTTTTCTACCAACACATCATTTAGACTTAAATCTCTAACATATGTGATGATGTTACCAAATACAAAATAAAACATAGGTTATTAACAAATATAAAAAATTAAAATTAAAATATACTTTGGTCATTATCATGGAATAAATGTTTTATTTTATTTCTTGTAAGTTCTAACCCTCTAAATAGTATATTAGAAAAAAATTAAAAAATGTGAGCTTAGAAATCAAATACATATTCTATATATAGACATTTTACCATCAAAAATATATTTAGTAGTTATTATCACTCATTAGTAGTCATTATCACTCATTAATAATTATTATCATTCATTAATAGTCCTTCAATATTTTAGCTTTTCAATTCCAAAATTAATGAAGCAATTCACCTTTCAAAAGTACACATCAATCTTAACATTGAACAAAGAACTTGAACCTTTTTCACTTAAGTCTGTGACAAATAATAAATGTTGGTAACATAATTTCTTTAAGTATCTAAAACAATTTTGAGCTTGATTTTCTTTTCAATAGCTTTAGCTTGATGTTGGAATTTATGTGGATAATAGTGCATGAATTTATTGGTCATTATCACATCATCACCTTTGTAGAGCTTTATGTATTATAATTATTTTAAGGGGATGCAATTAGTGCGGAACTTTGGTTACATGAGATTGATAAGCTATTTGGAGAGAGTGTGAAACTTTAAGTGTGATTAAATTTTTGACAAAAAGTTACTCATAATTAATCCAAATTAAAATATTAAAATTTATGGAATTATAAGAATATATCTTGAGTTCTGACTGAAAAATCAAAAGTCTTAACTAAAATAATTAACATATATATATATATATATATATATATATATATATATATATATATATATATTCAGACTTTATTCATGTTACATCTTAATAAAATAGTCACCATAAGTATGTAACTTCAGAATTAGTAAAAAAAAATGATAGTATTTGAACCACAAAAACAAAAATGCCTTGTAAATCCAAACTTAGCTAAAACGTTACCATATCACTATGGTCATGCATAATGATTAAACTCCACCTGAATCATAGTAGTAGTTTATATATTTTATTTGGTTACAACGAATTACAATCACACAAGTCGAAAGCACTATACGTAGGTGATGTATGCATATCCATTACACGAGTCATCATGACAAAAAAACTTAACATTTTGACTTTTCAGGTAGTGGACAATCGACATATATATAATTGTCAAGCAACACTGTGTTCTTGCAGAAATCGTATGCCTTATCGAATTATATTCGATTAGGGTCCCAATATCCACTATGGTTCACAAGCTTTGCGAGGTTACCAGATCGGATACATATGGTAGAATATCAATATGAATTGGTTTACGGCCGAAGATGTTAGTTGTGGGTTAGGCATTAATATTTATTAAAGATTCAAAGCAATATTTCTGTATAGTTTGGTCGGCGACTTAAGATTTCGGCTGTTAACGTTTCACCATGGATTCATGGTTGACGATGACTAATGTAGTAATGTTGCGCACAAGGATGAGCAATCATAGTTATGAAGCTCTCCATCATAATCTTAATAGAGTTTTTTACGACTGAATAACGTGGCTTCTGTAAAGAATTAAGTTTGAGCTTTTTTAGGTGTAATGACTTGGGCGGTGAAAATGGAGAACTTTATAGAAAACCTGTGAATGCTTTTATAAAATTGATTTAGCCTTTAATTTAATTTTTTTATGTTAAACTATTCATATAATTGTTTCAATTTTATCTTTTCGTACGTGTAACTGACGATACTACAAAACAGTTTATAATGGTGTAAAATCACTAAAAAAAAAAAAAACTTTTTTGCCACGAAAAATTACGACAAAATATATTACCATGTTTTCACCTTCGAAAAATTTTGTTGCGGTTATGGCTAGAAACTTCTTGTACCGGTGTTAATAGCACCCCCTCAACTATATTTTTTTTTATTATTATAAAAAAGAATCAAGAAAAAAGAGCATTTCATTAAAGATATATATATATATATAGAGGATATCATATGGGTACAAGGGGTACCCACCCTCACAAAAGTCCTATCCTCTAACCCAGCAAACCCATCAACACAGAACACAAAATCCCAATACAACGGGTTGTGCCAAAATGCCCATCCCAAGTCTCTTTACGTACTGTAATGTCCCTTTCTATAACCCTGTCAACCATTTGACTTCAGTGCCTAACATTTTAGATCAAAATTTAACTTTATGTACATGTAAAGACTGAAAATTATGATTTTCTTAAAACTTAAAATAGAAAAATTATAAATAAGAAAAATCCAAGTGTATACTTCTTTTCTATCACTATAATAACTTTAAATTTTAATCATTTATACATGATACGTTGTATGATTGATTAGAGTTCAATTCATTATCTAACTAATACTTGACGGTAGTTTTATATTACTTTTTATGTTAATGTTGTAAGATCTAATTATCTAATTTATTAAGATTAAAAAAATTATTAATTTAATTTATAGTAATAAATTTATTTAAAATTTATAATTTTTTTAAAAAAATTATTATTGTCATTAATATTTTTTCTCTTAATAGTTTTTCAATATATTTTCTCTCCTCTTTTAATCAGCAATATTTCTAACTCAAAAATAATTGTTAAAAATATTATATAAGCTTTATAAAATAAATATTACTTTAAATTTGAATTTTATAAATAATAATGAACAGGAGAGTACTAAAGATTGGATAACGATTTGATTATTGCTAATTATAAATCGAGCCAACTAATAATTACGGCTGATTTGTAGTGTTTTTCTTTGTTGAATTAAATAAAATCTCCAGAAATTTTCTTCTCATCCACAGCGGAACTTTGAATTTGATATAACAAAGACAACTCTATTTAATAATTGGTCAATCATTCCCGTAACGGTTAGGTTTGGAGTCAAATTCAAAAAATTTAATGCATTCCACCTCTTGTAAAATAAAAGGTAAAGGACAATTTTTATTTAATTAAATAAGATAGGTCTCTGTAAGTACGTAATATAATATATGGATATTCATCCAGTCAAAAAAATATATGGATATTCTGAAACCAACAAAAATATATAGATATTTCAAGTTCACGTCGCTTTCTCTTTTCGTTTGCTTCTTCTCTTACGTCTATCAGCTGCTATATTCAGCCAACACTTTTTTTCTTCTGAATAAAACTAAATGTGTTAGTTATTTTAATTTATTTAAAAGTATGGATATCATGTGGTCAAATTTGTTGTTCTTATGAAGAAAATGGCTTTGGTGAAAATATTCGTTTGTGTCTATATTCCTGCGTCTAGATTATTGACTATTAAGAATACAATTTATTTTGTGATTCTGAATGTATCTCGAATGCCTTTCTAACTAGGTATAGACATAGGCATTAACACGTCATTTGTAGGTACCATTGATTAAAATAGTATACTTGTAAAAATAAAAATAAAATAGGAATCAAAGCAATTTCGAAAATAAAAAATTGATCGAGGCTAGGTACTTATAATTCTTAATTAATTTAAAACTTTCTTCCGCTATATCTGTCATATATTGTTTCGTAATTTTTGCGTTCCTTTTCTTTTATCTCTAAACCTAAACATGTCTAGTATCTAATAGATCTTCCATATTTGTAAACTCAAGTGTTCCTCTTCCTCTTGTCACAACAATATCCAACTTTACTTCATGAAAAATTCTCAACATCGTTAATTCTTAGACATGAATGGATATTGTCTGGTGAATTAACCAGCACGATTAATTACCATATCAACATTAAAATATGTGTAACAACAAATGAAATATATTGCTTTGTTTTTTTATTTATTTATTTTTGCTTAAATATATTTTGAAATCCCTCGTAAATTATTAATTTTTATTTTGGGTTCCTAATAAATTTTTGTAATGCGTTAGATCCTAAGTATATTAAATTTTTTGTTTTAATTTATATTGTCTATTAATTGATGACATGACATCATTTCAACATGATATTATATAATGAATATGAGTAAAAATATGGCTTAAAGAACAATTAAGATAGGATGAAAATAAGACTAACAACACTCGAGTGTAAGATAAGAGTTTAAAAGGATAAATATGATAGAAAAATTAAAAAAAAAAAGTGGGATGAGTGTACTTAGCAAAAATAAGACGTAAGAAACAGGTGTCTTGTGATAATCACAAGTTCATGCTTACGGCCCAAAGAGACAGAGGGACAACAAATATTATGAGTCAAACCAACCAGCTCATTGGTAATTATTTAACACACCTAAGTGTTTACTTTGGTACATCTTAAGCGTATTGGGATGGATTGTTTGATTCCTAATGCACTTAAGGTGCATCAAAACAAAAAATGAAATACGTTAAATAATATCCGCTACGATGATCACAATTCACAACCATTGCAAATCCAATAAGATAATCTTCCCTCAATGTAGATGTAGATTTTTTTTTCGCTGACGTTGCTGTTGATGCAGAATATGTTTGTGAGATTCAGTTTTCAATTTTTTTATATGTTTATGACTTTTTATTTTATTTTGTTAGACTATATAATTTTATGTAAATAAATTTAATGCAACAAGTTTTATCAATTGAATCAGTTAAAAAAAATTAAAATCGTAACACAAAACTTATTGATTTTTATAATAACTATTTTAAAATTATACAATAAATATGTTTTAATTAAACAATAACATAAAAACTTTTATAATGTTAGTAGCTGTGTGTTAAACTCCTCTGATAAGATAGGAATATCTTTTTCTTTTTTCTTTTAAATAGAAGATAGGAATATCTTATAGTTAGAGTGAGAAAAAAGATAGCAATGTTGTGGTTAGTTGATAGACATTTTCAAAAGGAAAGTTATATATATTTTTTAATCTATTTTTAGCAATTTATAAAAAATATTAAATAAAAGAACAAATTTATTCAATATATTAAAAATATAAATATTTAATATTCACCAAATAAATATTAGTAGGGCGATTAGTTGATATACATTTTCAAGAGAAATGTTATATAAATATTTAATATTTAATATTTTATATTTTTTTTATCAATCTATGTAGTAATTTATAAAGAAGTCATTAAATAAAAGTTAAATGTTTAATATCTTATAAACATTAAAAATATGTAACCTTTACTATAGGAAAGTTTGTAGCGAGGTTAGTTGATAGACATTTTCTTGAAGAATGTTACTACATCTTTCTGTCAATCTTTTTTAGTAATTTACAAATCTCTTTAGAAATTTATAAAGAAATCACTAATGAAAAATAAATATATTTATTATATAAGAATTGGTTGGGAAGTTAGTTATAGACATTTCTAAGAGAAAAAATATCTTTGTTTTTATCAATCCAATTAGTAATTTATAAAGAAATTATTAAATAAAAAAACATGGAAAATATTTAATATATATTATAAAAAAAAGATTAGTAAAAAAAGAATATATCATAGAAAGATTTAAAAACACTATATTATTTTGAATCGTGACTTTTTAAGTTAATATTAAATATTAGTATTTAATCCATATAAACGTTCATATCCATTTTAATAATAACGCATTTAACTCGAGTTCAATAAATTTAAACTCTTGGAAAGCAATGCCAAGATTCAGCGAAGGACATTTCGGTCATTTCGCATAGAAGTAGTGGCCAATCCTCGTCGTCTTCAAAACCAGCCAATAGAGCCATAGCAAAACAAATATCACATTGACGAAGAAGCCCATACTTGTGGGAGATAGATGGCACGCTTGTCACTGCTCATTTTCGCGTTCTGCGCCGTCGCCGTCGCCGTCGCCGTCGCGGGCTCCTCCTTCGATGATGCCAACCCTATCCGTTTAGCGTCGGACTTGGAGTCGCAGGTGCTGGACGTGATCGGACAGAGCCGCCACGCTCTCTCCTTCGCCCGCTTCGCTCGCCGCCACGGCAAGCGCTACCGTTCCGTCGACGAGATCCGCAACCGCTTCCGGATCTTCTCTGATAATCTTAAACTCATCAGATCCACCAACAGGAGGTCTCTCACCTACACGCTCGGCGTCAATCGTATGTGCCTCAGTCACTGAATCACTATTTCACCCTCTTCTCATCCTCACTTCGATTTTGACTTAATGTGAAATTGTGAATTCTGGACTCGCAGATTTTGCTGACTGGACTTGGGAGGAGTTCACCAGACACAAGCTCGGCGCTCCTCAGAATTGCTCTGCCACGCTCAAAGGCAACCACAGGCTCACCGATGCTGTTCTTCCTGACGAGGTAGTTTCGCCGACTCTATCTGTTACTGCTTCATTTCGTGTAATTAATGAACATCAATCGTCAACTGAATAATGCGCATTTTGGAAAATGGGAACCAGTACAAGGGAACTGTGATTGGAATAAAATGATGTGAATATCTGATCATGTAACTGAGTAGATAGAGAGTGCATTGCATAGAAGTAGAATGTGGCATTGGCTTACTTGTTGTATGAGTTAGTATTTCCTGCCATGCTACATAACTGGTTTTTCATATATGATTAAACCACCACTGCAGTGATTCCTTGATTTTATATGCATGGGTCATTTTAGCATATCCTTTCGTTCTTGTGTGCTTGCAGAAAGACTGGAGAAAAGAAGGTATAGTCAGCCAAGTTAAAGATCAAGGCAACTGCGGATCTTGCTGGACATTCAGGTTGCTTTTTGAGGCCGAGAAACTCTTTGGAATGAGTAAAATATTATAATTTATCATTCTTCTAACCGCAGCACTTGTCATGTGCAGCACAACTGGTGCATTGGAGGCAGCTTACGCACAGGCCTTTGGGAAGAATATCAGTCTTTCTGAGCAGCAGCTAGTGGACTGTGCCGGTGCTTTCAATAACTTTGGCTGTAATGGTGGTTTGCCATCCCAAGCCTTTGAATACATTAAATACAATGGTGGCCTCGACACAGAAGAAGCATATCCCTACACCGGAAAAGATGGTGTCTGCAAATTTACAGCTAAAAACGTTGCTGTTCGAGTCATTGACTCTATCAATATCACTTTGGTAATTAAACTGATCGATAGGTTTCTGCTTCTGCTTGATGTGTGTGGATAACTGTAACATTACAGTTGACCCTTGGGAGACATGGCAGAATCAGATCATTCGTACTTCAACTGCTTCTATATGTGGTTTTTCTAATGGTTTTAGTTTTGTCTTGGGTGTAGGGTGCTGAGGATGAATTGAAACAAGCGGTTGCTTTTGTTCGGCCAGTTAGTGTGGCATTTGAGGTAGCGAAGGACTTCCGATTCTACAATAATGGAGTTTACACTAGTACCATTTGTGGTAGCACGCCCATGGTGAGTATTCTGCAAGAGAATTAGCTCACCCTTCTCAATCTAGTGTTAATGCAATTTTCAGAACAAAATATTTAGCTACAAGTTCAATTCATCGGTTGTTTGTGTTGAACTTATGGTTATCTCGAATCAAAGTTGCTGTTCTCAATGCATATTTATAACTGTTGGCATCTATCATAGATATATTTTGCATGTCGATAATTCAAATTTAAGATGTAGAGGATTAAGACAGTCATTGATGGGACATTAATAAATATGAATTTGTGTGGCAGGATGTAAATCATGCTGTTCTTGCTGTTGGGTATGGAGTTGAAGATGGTGTTCCATATTGGATCATTAAAAATTCATGGGGAAGCAACTGGGGTGACAATGGTTACTTCAAGATGGAATTAGGGAAGAATATGTGCGGTAAGGATCCACAGGACCTAAATTCTTAAAAGAATAATTAAATTTGATTGGTTATTTTGTATGCATTTCGAAAGTTTTAAAGGAAAATAGTCTCGCACTAATTAAGCAAGGAGTAACTAACCCTTTTTTTTTTAAAAAAAAAAATCCTTTATGTTGTGGGAAGGGCCTTTTGATTGTGATACCGAAAGCAATTACAAAAATTTCAAATCCTTTATGTCCTGGTGATTATTTGGCCTTCCTACAGTTGTTATTAATGTTATAGTTCTGTTTTTCGGTTCTGTTTTTTGCTAACCCCTTTGATTTAATTTCAGGTGTTGCAACTTGTGCATCTTATCCTGTTGTGGCTTAAATGTATGCAGAGAGATGTGGTGCCCGATATGCCCGTGTAACTGCACCTTGCACGTCATGCTTCGTATCGTCCATCTTAAAGGGTGAAACATTGTACTGCGATAAAAATTTACAGTATATGTTGATGTTTATCTGTAAAATAAGTTTGGAATTGGGATGTTCATTCTCCTTGAGCTGAATCACATTACAAAATCGTACTGTAAATCATTTGTCACATAGAGGTATCATAGAAATTATAAACTGTGTTATGCTCCCCAATCTCTAGCAATGTAAGGATAGCGTGCTGTGTAAAATCTGCGCACACTTGAGTTATCATCAGTCCCAATGGAGTAAAGTTTATTTGGTTAGTCCATCTCAATATTACTTTTTAATTTTAATTATATTTTTAGTCCCTTAAATTTAGGAGTTTGTCCAAATTAAAATTACATTTTTAGTTCCTTGAAATTGTGAAATGTTGTTTTTAGTCTTTTTTTAATCGATTTTTTACGGTTTGGATGCCAAAATTTGTGGTGCTCTTTTACGTTAAGAAGGACTAAGAAAAATATTTTACAAATTTGAGAAATTAAAAATACAAGTTTTTATTTAGAGAACTAAAAATAGACTTGAGGCTAAAAACATATTTGAATCGTTTGTTATTATACAATTCTTTGGTGTTAGCGACGTGTTACTCTTCGCTTATTTCAACCCAATAAGACTATTTACAGTCCTTAGTACATCAAAGTCCAGTTTAGTCCTAATTGCAGAAATATTGAATTACTAGAAAATGAAAGAGCGGCCATGTTCTAAAGCGTTAAACTTAAACCCCATTGTAAAACTGACAACCACTGCTGAGAATGGGTTGAGTGCAGAGCCATAATCTATTTAACAAACCATCCCACGAAGAGAAAGTTTTTAAACGATGGTGTTTTTAAATACTGGGACTAAAAAAAATTCTTTTAAATAATTAAAAGAGAAAGTTTTTGTAACTATTGAAACCAAATGAGTAATCAAATCAAGAAAAAATATAATTTTTTTTAACCTGAAGGGCCATTATACCAACAGGATATGAAATCCGCAAACTATACCAAGAAATAAAGGTAAAATAAATAAATAAAGCATACGAAACATGTAACACAGCATAGATCTACCACAACACCCCTAAAAAGGCGATTAGCAGAACACCACAAAGAAGCTTCCATTTATAATTCATGGTCCCATGATGTATCCTTGCCCATTTATGATTAATTCCAAGGATTTTACTATGCAGAACTATATCAGCACTTAACCAAATTGACCTGCCAGGATTGTCCTATTTTATGCACAATTTTGAACAACAGGGACAAGAGTCGAGGTTCTATCTCGAGTTCTTCACTGTAAGGTAGTATAAGATAGCAGACGTTGATATATTGTAAAGAAGTTCTTGTTTGCACTCACTGAACATGATAACAAAAGAGGGGTTAGAAAAACAATGCAATGCAATGAGTTTAGGAGGAAACAGACCTTTCCCATAGCCAAAGTCCTGCAAAAAAAGAGGATGATTTCATACCACATATAATATTCCTGGATCCCATTTTGAAAGAAAATTGAAGATTTTTAAAGATGTTATTTCCTGGATCACACATAATATAAGTTGCTATTTGTTTTTCAGAAAAGAAAAAAAGACCAAGGTGGATGATTACGAAAATACTTGCAAGGTATAACCAGAGAAAATGCTTCTTTACCCAAATACACTAAATATTTCTTCAAAAGTCTGAGTTAGAATAATGCTGAAGAATTCCATTAGACAATCATCTCTCTATCTTATATGCACCAACTTTCAATTCCCACTCTTATCCAAATGTTTCCATTTCTGTAAATCCTCACTAATAATCTTCCTCTATTTTTGCAACATTTTTTTTTACTATGAAATTTCGACGAGCTAACTGCCATTTCATTCAAGAACACTTCAATACAATCTTGGGTAAAGTACACTTAAAAACATAAAATGAACCGGAAAATCAACTAAAACTGTATAATAAAGAAACTCGGGAAAATGGAACCAATTTAGCATAAAACAAGTCAATAATAACTTAATCTCATTAGGTGCAGTTGGATACATAAATTACATGACGTCATTGACCTCTGCTAAAAACCAAATGCTTAGGGATATTATTTACAATGAGATCTCTTTCAATAATTTCCTCCAGTGTCCTTGATCTCCCTCTGCTCCTTTTCACAAGCCTAAAAATCATACGATCTACCCTTCTAACCAATGTCTCTAGTGAAATTATTTGTATGCATCTAAATTACCTAAGTCAATTTTCTCTCATTTTATCCTTGCTAGGTGTCACACCAATATCTTCTTGTATACCCAATTTAACATAAGAAACAAAAATTCAACTTTAGTGGAACAGCAAAACCTTGGAGAGACCACATTACCAGATGAATGTATTCCCCAAAGCAAAACAGTGGAAGGCAGCGTTTAAGACTAACCACTGATTTGGCAGTAGACTTTAATGAACAGGAATTTTCTTATCTGCATTTATACTTTCATGATAAGATTTTTTATCATGAACAGGAATTTTCTCTCATTTTATCCTTGCTAGGTGTCACACCAATATCTTCTTGTATACCCAATTTAACATAAGAAACAAAAATTCAACTTTAGTGGAACAGCAAAACCTTGGAGAGACCGCATTGCCAGATGAATGTATTCCCCAAAGCAAAACAGTGGAAGGCAGTGTTTAAGACTAACCACTGATTTGGCAGTAGACTTTAATGAACAGGAATTTTCTTATCTGCATTCATACTTTCATGATAAGATTTTTTAAGAATGGATTCCTGGTTCTCAAATAGAGTTTCCTTAATGCGTGCAGCCTCACCAGGCATCCCAGACTTCAAAAGACAGGAACTTAAAGTTCTAATAGTGATATCATCTGGGGTACAACCAGATGCCAACATCTTGTAGAAGATACCAATTGCTTCAGGTGTTCTTCCTTTCATACAATGCCCAATAATGAGAATGGTAAATGTCAACTTATCAGGCTTGCACTTCTCCTCCATTTCTGCTACAATTGCATTAGCCTCATCAATGTTCCCAGATTTACAGTATCCATCAATTACAGGATTGTAGACAAAAGCCAGCGGAACAATGTCACTCTGCTTCAATATTCTCAAAAGGTTGCGAGCTTCTTGCAGTCTATTGCTCTTGCATAGAGCACTGATAAGAACAGAGTAGGTATACAAATTTGCAGGAATATTCCTCGCATTCATTTCACGCCATAGGTCCAAGCCATGGTTCACCCATCCAGCTCGGCAATAGCCATTAATTAATGAAGTTAAAGTAATGACATTGGGAGCACAACCATGAAAGAGTATCTTCTTGTGCATTCCTAGTGCAGAAGCCATGTCACCTGCCTTAACAAAACCATCAACAAGGGCACTAAAGGTAAACACATTAGGCTTGGTTCCGGATCTAACCATTTCATAAAAAAGAGAAGAGGCCTCATCCATCTTACTCAATCTGCAATAACCCGATATCACCGTCGTATAGCTCACAACATTAGGGGCAAACTCACATTTCAAACAAACTTCTTCCAGTAAATCCCGTGCTCTATCAACCTGGTCAATTCTACATAAACCATGTAATAGAATGTTATACGTAACTATGTCAGGGGAACAACCAAAACTTCCCATGTCACCGAGAAGCTCAAAAGCTTCATCAACGTCTCCAGCCGTGCACAAACCCCGGATTAAAATGTTGAAGGTGAAGGCATCTAGACAAGAATGTGATCTCATAAGCTCCCTAAATAGACAAATGGCATCATCTAATCTATTATGTTTTATCAATATGTTCAAAAAGTTATTATAAACAATCACATCTACTTGAACCCCACTGCACTGAGCTTCAGCAAGCAATTCCTTTGAAACATCAAACCTGTCAGCCAGTGCAAAAGAAGAAACCAAAAATCCCAAAAGCCTAGAATCAGGCAATTGCCCATCAGACCTCATAGAATCATATAGAAGTTTTGCTGAATTGTGTAAACCTGCTTGACAAAGGGACCTCAAAAGCATATTATAAGTCCAAAATGAGTGAGACATACTCAACCTCTCCCTAGTGAACCGAAAGAACTTGAAACCCAGGTTGGGATTGTTAAACCTTTTAACAACCTCCAAAACATGAGAAGGAGTTAAGTGCTCACGAAAATAACCCAAAAACCTATCATCCAAAGAGTTAGAGCATAGAAAAAGGGTAGAAACAATCTTGACAAACCAGGAATCAGGTGTTGTTATGATTAACCCTTTATCAGAAGCTGTTGCCTGAGTAAGAGTACGGTAATGGGAAGCTCGAATAGCGGTGAAGAATGAGAAAGTCATCAGCTTTTCTACGCCATAAGGAAATGCAAGCATGACCCTCTTCAGAGTTTAATGGAAGTGTTGTTCGAAATCAGGAATACATATACTATATTCCTCAAAATCAAAACACCCCTTCTCCCAACATCGAAGAAAGAATACATCTTTAACTTTATCGAACGAAATTCATAAGTAAAATAATCGTTCCCAAAGATAGGATTTTGTATTGTGTGTATAGTTGCTGCGTTTGATAGCTATACTGTAATACTGATAGGAGGAGGAAGGTTTAGGGGTTTGTTGACTTCGTTCCGGAAAGGGGGTATCCTTATCTGTCATGACTCATGCATACAAAATAGTTTATTTTATTTCAAATCAAATATTTTAAAGCTGATTTAAATGTAGTTTTTTTTTAAATACAAAGTATTTAAAAAAAAATTATATGAAATCCTTTTTTATCTGCATTTTTTTTATGATTTTAATTTGTGACCTTATTTAAAGAATCTGAACTCATTATTCTGATTAACCTAGTATTATTAGACTATTAGTATTTAAAAGTAGATTTGAAAGAAAGGGGAAAAATGAATGTATCACTTTGGTAGAAGCTAATTTTCTTTAGGTTTTAGGATAAATATAATAATGTATAGTTTTAAATTTTAATATTGATAAATGTGTTCTATAAATATTTTTGGAAATGTAGTTGATGTAAAATATTTTTCTAAAATGAAATTCATAAATAATTTCACATTTTAAATTTTTGATTTAATTTAAAATATCAACAATATATTTTATCATCAAAAAATATTTTTTTACTGAATTTTGTATGATTTCATAATTTCGAATACTGAAATAGAAAATATCATTGAATTCATTTTATATTGGTAATTAGTAACTTGGTGTTTGTTTAAAATTTTAGTCTTCAAAGCATAAATTGTTGTTATTATTTAACTTTTAGAAGGAGATCAAAACTCATAAATGGATTTAGTTTAGTTGATTAAGCAAGTATGTAAGGTGTTGTATCATTATATAATACTTAAATTGGATTGATTTTTTAAAAAATAAATAAAAAAGTCGCTGCATTTTAGAGACAATTCTGCTGTTTATTTAATTTTATGAGTTATTTTGGTTTATTTGGCCAATTGCCACAAACATGGGTGATCGGTGACTCTCTTACGCTTGAAGTTAAAACAAAGCAACTCATTGCCATAATAAAAAGAAAATAAGTATAGAGAAGAAAAACTCTTTGTCTGCCATTTTTAATGTGGTGCACACCATATGGCAATGGATGCCATAGCCATGGGCTTATGGCTGTGCCATGTTGAATTTGCACACCATACGGGGCTTTATTGGCAATGCTGCAATAGTATGTTTCTTTTAAGGTCCAAACAATCCAAACAAAAATTTTAGGCCAAAAAAAATGATTAAAATTTCTTTTTAGTCTTAATATACCTAAAAAAGTTTTATTATAAAATTATATTTAAAAATAAATTTTAAATAAAACAATGATAATTTTAATAAATTATTTTATAAATAAATAAGACATCATACCTTTTATATCTTTCAGGTCCTTCAGCCGTCTCTATTAAATATAGACATTCTTTTAACATGACACATTTATATTCCATCTTAAACAAAATCAGATAAAGATAAAAAAAAAAGAAAAAAAAAGTAGATTAAATCCTCCCAATTTTCACTGACAATGCTGCAAGAGTGTGTTTTTTTTTATAGGTATTTTATCATGAATTTCAAGACTTTTTATCTCTCCGTCATCTCCAATGTCATTTTTTTTATCTGCAGTAGTAATATATTAACAAACAGCACCAGAGGTGCTAAAAGTAAACATTGAGTAGCAAATACACCCAACGAGTATCCTGTATACAGCCCCCAAGAGCTATAAGGATCATATTCCTCCATCACCTACCTACCGAAACCTTAGTCCCTATCCCGAATACAAACACAAAATGCCTCCAGCAAGGATTAGAAAATGAATCTTAACATATACATGTCATTATGCATAGAGGAAGATACAAATTCAGTACCCACATTATTTTTAATGTCATGTTTATCATCGCATCCTACAATTTTCATTGATAAAATCACCCCAATTCAAATCTTCTACTCCAACTTAAATTAGTAAATTGATATTTTTCCCACAATTTTTTTTAATAATGTCGTCATTTTCAAGACCCAATAAGTGTGATTTAATGTATGACTCAACAATAATAAATAATTAAATTATATTTTTTTATATATAATCAAGTGATATATAAAACTTTCTATTTAACACCCAATTAATTTTCTCTCGCCAGACTAACAAGAGAGTTTTTTTTTTTTTTTCTGCCAAGGATCCAACGCTAGTAATTGATCTCACTCTTGTGATGCCAACCATTTGGGTTTGTTCATTACAATTCAATAAAATGTTAAATATTGAATTGCAAATATTTAACAAAACAACACATTTATTATTATCATTATTTTTGTGGTTCTTTTTTTATTAGGTGAATTTATATGAATCTCATTAAATATTTTCATTTTATTTATCATTGAATATATTTTATTTTAAAACTTGTAAGACGTGTATAAACTTTAATCAATAAAAATAATTTTCAAAAAGTAATAAAAATGTTGCTAACACTCATCTTGATAAAACTCACTTATGCTTTATTTATTAAAAAAATAAAAATTGAGTAAATAAAAATAAAAGAAAGATGCCTCTAAAAAATAATAAAATAGATATTTGAATTAAAATAGTATGTTGAAAGTATGAGATACACACTAAAATTTTAATTTTTCCCTACTCTTTTCTTTATTTCTATTCTATCAAACAAATATTTAATTATCAATATGGTTAAAAATATATGTGGAAAGGTATTAATCTCTTAAATAAAATTTAATATTTTAAAAATTAATAATTGATTTTCAGACGTGGATACCGTGGCTCATTAAAAAAAATAAAAGAGGTTAATTTGCCATATTTACAGAAGTGGTGGATTGACTACATTCAGGACTACATAAGCGTAAAATTATCAAACTTTAGAATTTATGCAAATTCGTGAGAGTTTTATAGACTCAATTCGTGACTCAATTTGTAAGAGTCTACTTTATATAAAAATAATAACAAAATATTTATAAATAACATATTAATTAAACATTTCAATAATATAATAAAATAAAATAGTAAATCATAAAGTTCATAATATTTAATTAACCAAGTTTAGTAATAATACATCTAATAACTTGCAGAGGTTATAGTAGTAATAGATCATTCTCATCGAAAGTTTGATGTTATTAAAGAATAAAAGTTTGATATTATTAAAGGTGAAAATTTTGTATTTAAGAATAAATATTAAATGAATGTATGTTGAATGTTATCAAGAGAGAAAACAATAAAAAATGACTTCCATTTTGGTCTAATTTTTTTAACTTACTAACTCGTTGACTTGGTGTTAAACCCGAGAGTGTACCGAGTTTACTTAAAGTTTGTCTAGAGTATACTAAAAATACTCGCAGATGACAAGTGAACTCGTAAATTTGTAAAAATTAACGAGTTAACCAAAGAGTTTGATAATCATAGATAAGAAAAAAGAGTCCGACGCGACATTTCTTAAAAAATTTGGTTCAACATTTCTATGCGTGATCGTGAGGAAATTAATTAGGTCTGATTTATTTAAAGTTGAAGAACAATTCTTATATTTACTAATAATAAAACATTACTTGTATGTTTAATGCAGTGTAAATATTTTTTTTTTTATGTTTTATAAAACTTTTCCCAAACTTTTTATTATATTAATTATTTTTATAAAAAATATTGTTTGACGTGAAGATTTTTTAATTAATTAAATGAAAAAAATAATAAAATAAACTCAAATAGTTTAAAAGATAATTTTAAGAAATAAAAAATCATTTATAAATTCAATATTACAAATTTAATTAATTAATTTATTAATTTTTATAAAGTATATAAGATCAATAATACTTGAATATATATTTCAGTAATATTTAAGGATTTAAATTTAAAACTCAAGAAGCGCTGAAAAAGCCCAGACAAAAAAGGCTGAAATGTGAGACCCCAAATGATGCAATGATGTCAAACTATCCATCCAAACATGGCCCTTATTCCTTCACCAGCGACAAAGACAGAATTAGTTGCAGGCCTTATCTAGAATTACTTTGTAAGACACGTGTCACAATCCTTGTTTTTTGGAGACACGTGGCATAATCCTTATGTTTATAGTCTAGGGACAAGTTCCCGCCGGCCACTGCTCTGTCAGCAACGCGCGACCCTCCTCGTTGTTGATGTTTTCCACATTATTATTATTATTATTATAGAATAAATTAGTCATTGCCGCCAATCACACTATTCCTAATTTATTTATTATGAATTTAACAACCTTAGAAATTACATATAATGATAAAAAAGATAAATGGAGTTTTACTATACGATTTTACCACTGACCAAAAAAATAAATAAAGCATTGGTAAAATGCTTTTACTATAAGATTTACACACACATAGTAAGCGAAAAAAAGAAGAAGATTACACACACATCCAGCTCGGTAAATGAAATTTGTGCAATTCAACTATATTATTAAGATTATCTAAAAACATTATTAATGATTTTAAATTAAAGACCAGATAAAATGCCTTTTGTATCTGAAAGACAAAAACTAAAGTATACCTTTTTTTATAAGCTCTTTTGCACAAGGATCTGTTTCATAAAAAATAGAGTAATTAGAAATATTAAATATATATTAAATCTATCATATTCTCTCTTTATTTTTTTTCCTTTTTTCCCCCTCTATTCTCTCCGACCCCAACCCAACCCAAGATCGAGTGGACATTTATCATTTGCTTAAATAAATTATTAAAATTTGTTAACTTTTTTATTGACGATTGAGATGTTTTATATTTGATTAATTATTTAATTTTTCGTAAACTATTTGTTAAAAGATGTTTAGGTGTTAAAAGAAATATAACTTTTAAATTAAAGAAAAATTCTAAAGATTTATCGCAACTCATTCACACATCTTGATTAATCAACCTAACTAGATTCTCATATATAACATTTAATTATTTGAATTTACATAGAGCCATAAAGTAAAAAAAAAAAAATTATAGATAAAAGACAAATGTGTCAATTAGTAGAAAAGACTTAAATAAGGCGAAACATGTTGATTTTTATGGAAAAGCCAATTAGTAGTATAATCAGTGAGAAGGGAAAATGGCTTAAGAGAATATATTCTATAATTATTCATTATTAGTTAAATATAAAATAAAAGATAAAGCAGAAAGGAAGGAATAAACACGAAATGGTGGGTGAGAAATGTGGGATCCACTTGATCCATTTCGAAGATCATATCCAATCCCTAATCAAACGGTCCACAGTCAACCATTTCTCGATCCTCACCAGAAGCGTCCAATTAAAAAAAAAACAAAGAAAAAGAAAAATATGTGCGCTTTATTATTTTGCAAACGGATAATCTTCTATCTTTTAGGCACTAATCTTGATAGAAGAATTAAAACGTTTAGGATTATTCAATATATATTTATTATATTTAAAAGGAAATATTACTGTAAATAATATTTTCTTACAGCATATTTTAACATCTGGTTTGGTATGAAGAAGAGACTTGTTATGTTATTATTATTATTATTATTCAACTCGATGAGGATAAGATGTCACCGTCCTTCACGCTTTATTTATTCCTTATTTATTTTCTACGACAATTGTTATAAGATTAATTGAACACTTTGGATTAAAAAAATCATTGTTTTCTTTTAATGTGTGATCAACAATGGCGAGAAAAATCTGATACCCATGTGCTACACAGCCCACCCGCTATTTATACCCCACAAACTCTACCCAACCCTCTCTGCTGTTGCGTTGCGTCTTTCATTTTCACACTCAACCCTTTCTTCATCCTTTTATCTCGTCTCTGCCAAAACGATGCCGTTTGCTCTGGAGAATAACGGAGGAGTTACGATCGGACGGTCCTCCTTCGCTTACTGCGTCGCGATCTGCGATCGTGATTTTCCGGAGGATGATTCCGACTCCAGCTCCGACTCCTCCATCGGAAGGAACAGCATCTCGTCGGAAGATTCCTCCGACCGGGAAGACGCCGTCGAAGTTGAGGTTCAGAGTTCCTTCAAAGGCCCTTTGGATACCATCAATGATCTAGAGGAAGATTTACCCGTCAAGTAAGTTTTTTTCTGTGTTTTTCTTTACTGGGTGTTCCAAAAGTTTCAAACTTTTTGCGTTGGTAATATAGTATCGTTGATTTGGGGTCTTCGGGTTATGTTCTGTTACTCAGTTTCTATTTGGAGTTAGGAGCACAAAACATGTTTTTTCTTTTAGCAGCTTTAGAAAATGACTGTTTTACTCCTTAGGGGTTCGGACTATTACCAGTGATGTCAATTGGTGATGATGATTCGGTTCTCTTATTTTATCTTGATAAACCACTACGGGAAGAAGCATCTAGGTCGTGGGTTTGTGGATATTGTTTATCTTGAGAAAAATTCCACACAGTTGTATACCATTTTCTCTCACTTAAGATAAGATAATCCATTAATTAATTTAGTGATATGCTTTTGTGGTTGGGGTAAGTGGTTTACAGAATATATCTAGTTCCAGACGTTTACTTAAAGGAGTGTTGAAAATTGAAATTGATTAGCATAATGGATCTCCACCACCAAAAGATTGGTGAATTGAGATAGAGCATCTTTCTATAATATTCGCCCTTTAATGGGAAAAGGGCAAAGTTCGTGGTTAATTATTATAGGACCTCGTTATCTCTAATATAGCTGTAGGGTGAACCTCTTCCTTTACGAAGACAAATTAAGCAACATAATGGTGCATTTGTAGAGTAGATACTGAAATTTACAACATAATATATTGACTTCTAAGTGATGGCAAATGGATGGACTTGTATGAATTTTTTTATTAAAATAAAGTTGATGGATAGAAATAAACCACTCATGCATTTAGAGTTCATTAAAGAGTTATAAAGGTCTTATTTGAATAAATTTATCCATAAACACTTGTAGAAAAGAAAACAAAAAGTTAAAATGTAGTATTGAATTTCTCCATAAATTAAATCAAATTATGCACCTTAGATACGGAAGAAGTTGAAAGAAAGGAGCTTCTATAAAAGTTAAGTGTATAATTTGATTTTAGTTCAATTGAAAAGTTCAATTTATTTTATTTTCTCATTTTTTTTTTGTAAGTACTTATAGAAACAGTTTATCTAAGGCCTAAACCATTTAACCCATGACCCATCCACGACCCAATTCGATAAAGCACTATTTCATTTATCTGAAATAGATGCATCTGGACATTTCTTCAAATACAGCTCATTCTTCACCTTAATATCACTCAAATAAATGCATCTAGACTCTTTTGGCCAAATACATTTCACTCTTTGACTTTGTACCTTGCGGATATCTAATAAATACTTTGGTTGCTTCATTAACTATCTATTGCCTAAGAGTCTAAAACCAATCTTAGTCATTGATCCACTAATATAATTGAATTTTGATATGATGTATGTACAGGGGATAGATAATGGATTAATGAATCCATAATACACTTTAACACATTCTTTTGTACACACTCTTCATTATAGCTATAATTTATTGAAAACTACAAAATTCTATGAAAAAGGTTATTAAAAATTAGCACTCCTACACAATTCAATTGTCATCCTTATTTCTAAGATGTCAAAACTTGTATGTAATGGGCTAATGTGAGTGGCATCATGTTCTAGGTGTTAGAAGTTCTTTAGCTTAAAAGGAAAATTATTGTTGAAAAAGATATAAATGTTGCTATGCAAAGTGAACATCCCTTAATTGTAAAGTGCAACCGTATTTTCTTCTTGTTTTTAGCTATTTGTTTCACATCAAGTCTAGAGTTTTTCATCAAGATTCAGGCTATTTATATGCATGGAAGAGAAGAAGAGATTATAAACAAAAAAATAGAAAACCATGCGATAGAACAGTAACTGAAAGATGACCAGATTACTGAGCACTAGATGAAGTGTAGTCTTTAGTTTTTATTAACTAATGTAATTTTGTTGTGTAATTCAGGAAAGGCATATCTAAGTTCTATAGCGGCAAATCCAAGTCCTTCACAAGCTTAGCAGATGCTGCAGCTGCAAGTTCTATGGAAGAGATAGTGAAGCCAGAGGATCCTTATGCTAAGAAACGCAAGAACTTAATAGCTCGTAACTCCTCAATTGAGAGGAGTCGCAGTTGCGCAAACATTGGTGGAATATCAAAGCGACCCAGTAACATAGGTGGAGGAGCATCTTGTCTCACTCTGAACTGTAGTGAAGAGGGTAGTAGCTCCACTTCAATATCGCCTCCATGCCCTCTTCCTCCTCTTCATCCCCGTGCTATTAATCGGTCATCGCTGCCTCAACCTTCTTCAACTGGACGAAATCCTCCTTGGAGATCATATTCATGGACTGATCTGCACTCTGTTGCTGAGGCTCATGATATATCTGGTTTGGCTATTTGTAGTGGAAGCTAAATGCACTGAATTTTTGACACCAATATAAGCTTTTAGTTGATAGCCAGTGCCCATGAGTTTGGTTCACATTCGAGTTTGTTTGTAATGGCACAGTACTTTGTGAACTTCTCAATGTCCTATGTGTACCCACCTGACTTGAGTGTTGTATATTATTATATCTCAGCTTTGGTTATTTTTTACCCGTGCTGCAACCCTACTTATCTAGTTGAGCATAATCACAGTTGCAGGTATGACATACTTATCAGGTTGAGAATAATAACAATTGGAGAAAATCTTAAGATTTCATAATTGGATTTGTTTTTTGTTGTTTGCTTCTGAAAAACATTGTCAGCAGTCGACAATTTTTTTTTAAAAAAAGGATCCCGAAGATAATACGAGGATGTTTGAAATCGATTCGTTGTATTAATGGAAGAGACATACTCAATTCTTAATTCCTGTGGTTGGATTTTCTTTGCTTGCACGTTTTTCCCCTGAAATCCCCGTGGTGTTAGATTGCTTATGCTTCTGAAGGTTCACTTCGCTGCACACCTGCTGTTTCTTTAATACTGTTGTTGGCTGAGAAAGAAGAATTTAATTAAAATGATAACATAAATATAAATATATTTATACTGCTATTTAGTTATAGACTGTAATGTATCACAATATTATTTTAAAAGTTATACTTAAAATAATTTTTAATTGATTAATAAAAAAAATTGTTTTCAACATACGAAAACTAAACTTTAGAAAGAAATATGGAAGAAATATATTTTGGAGACTAATAAAGTAAAAAAAAAATGTGTATTGTATGAATAGATAAGAAACAAAATTAGCACTCGTGTTTTAGACGGTGGAAAAGAGTAAAAAGTAGAAGAGATAAAATAAAAAAGTTAAGTAAAAAAAACATGGACTCACAAGTGACAATGTGTCATACATTCCTGCTTATTTGAAAACTGTTTGAAAATCTAATATGACGTGACAAATCATATCTTACATTAAAGTTATATTTGATAAGATTTTTTGATTAATTTTTAATTTTTTTTATTAGAAAAAGAATTATTTAACTATTCAGTAAATAATTTTTTTAATATTTTTAAAAATATTACTACCTTCTAATTTTGTATATTTTTATTTATTTTTAATTATCTTTTTTAATAAATTACGATTTTATTACTTTTATCGCATTTTATATTTTTTAATTACTAGTTAATTTTAACTTTTACCCATTAACTAATTTTTTAGTTTCCAATTTCAACAAATCTTGGTTATTGCACATGGAGAGTGATTGTGGATCCGCATTGGTTAATTTTTTCCAAACACATTGCACACGTGGTAAGAGCTAGACAAAATTTATAGTACTATAGATAAGAATGAAAGAAATAGAAAAAAAAAAAACAGAAAATAGATAAATTATATTTTTGGAGTAGTGAAAGTATTTTGAGTTAAGGGTCGAAAAAGTAACAGTAACCAATTACAGATAAGAAGTTGGAGAATATTGATGATCAAAGTATGACAAGTTAATCAATTTTATGTGGCATAACAAGCAATTCATGAGAAATTACAAAGATTTTAATATGCTCATCAAATATATTTTAATTCTCTCTCTATATATAGAGAATTTAAAATATATTTTTATAAACTATAACTTTAAAATATTAATTTATAAACAAAATTGTGTCATACTGTATAAGAAAAAAATATTTATTTTTATATTTGTATAAATATTATATCAATAACATTAAATTCTCTCTCTCTCTCTCTCTCTATATATATATAGATTAATATTTTTAATTCTTAACTTTATTTTTCTTATAAATATTTATCATTTTTCGTATATTAAACCCCAAGAGGTTGATTTTGTGAAGTAATTCATGGTCTTGCATGGCATCCTTTCCTCCTATACTTTTACGGTTTTTTTTTTTATATTATACAAAGATGCATTTATTTTTTCATTTATTAAAATATATATTTTATAGATTAATTTTATAAAATCTTAAATAAATAAAAAATTATGCCATACTAGCTATACTATATATGAAAAATCTAATTATATATTTGTATAAATATTATACTAATAGCATTAATTCTATATTAATAATTTTTTTCAAGTTTTCTTTATTTACTATTTTCTCTGTTTTATTAATATAAATTTGAATTTTTTCTTATTTAATAGTTTTATCAACTAATATTTTAAAAACCCATATTAAGTAACAACAATGTGCCATTTGATCTATATAAGAAAAAATATTAATTTATATTTGTATAAATATTAGATTAATAATATTAAATATTTTTTCTCAAATTTATTTGACTTATATATAAATATAGATATGTTTATCAACGAGTGATTGTTCTAAGTAACACTAAAATCAAGTCCTTTAAGTATGTATAGTAAAAAGTTTTTGTATCTTTAAGTAATTTAAAATTGGTCCGATCAAATAACATTGAACTCAAGTCCTTTAATCGTGTAATTTATTAAAAAAAAAATATGGCTTCCTACATTTTCTTCCTAGATACTTTTGTAATTAACACTTTCTTTATGAAGTATTAAGAAAAGCAATTAATAGAATGATATAATAGGATTAATTTGCTAGGAGTGACTAGAGAAGTATTTGGACTTGCTGGAGAGCAAATGCAGTATTTATATTGTGACTCATGATATGATTACTATGAATTAAATTAAAAGGTTCCTTGACCAAATTAACTAGTTTTCTGCTTCCTATGATGATGACCAAAAACCGTCTGCAACTGATTCTGAGCTTGCACATCTGGACACTGACATGAACCGTTTAATTTTATTTTTTTTATTGTTTAGCACTAAAACATATATTAGTGCCACTCTGTATGCTCTTGGCACCGTCCCAGAAACTATCGGTTTCTGACTCATGCATGTTTTCTTTGTTCTGGCATACTTCTTCACATTCTTCTCGCTATACGTTGTTGAGGATCTGAGTTGGCCACCCTTCATACGGTCTTCTTGAAACTGATGAGAGTAAATAGCCAAAGAGTTTTTAAGTGTCATAACTCATAAAACCCACTCACAAAACATGCATGTTGACACATGCTTTATGACCAATGGTCATACCTTTTCATTTGTTCCTACACACAAATTAAAGTAATTCCAAAGTGCCTATTTCCCTCAGTATTTATATCAGTTCTACGAACTAAGACACTAAAACAAAGTATTGGCATAAACTTAATTAGGATCATAGTGTTAATTTTGATGGATTTTGGGTCTTCTTTCTTCGTGACCCAAGAGAAGTTCAACCTGTTCCACAGAATGGACAGAGAACTCTACAAGATTCTTGTGGTGAGCCTTTTCCGCGATCCAGCAGAGTCCATGCAAGTCCATGCAATGTGGCTGTGGCTGGAGAGGGTGGGGTTTCGTAACGTGGTGAAGAGGGTATTGGCCTTGCCCAACATATTGATCAACGACGTTGCAGATGAAACAGTAATGTGCCTGAACTGCATCAACAGTAACAACAATAACTTAAAGATGTCATCTTTATTCTCTTCCGAGAGCAGCGAGATTCCCCTTCTCCAGAGCCTTGTGGATAAGGAAATCTCTCTCCAATTCGTGTATGAAAACCGAAGCAGCGCGCTTCAAGGAGTGGCCAAAGTGATGCAAGAGGTGTGTGTGAGGGCATTCACTGACATCATGCAGCAAGCCATGATAAGAAACTCAAACGACAGAGCAATAAGACAAAGTAGTTCATCAGAGAATAACAACCATAATCATGGGCCTGTGTGGTTTGGGTCAATTGGGCCAGCTAATTTGAGGGGTGAAGAAGTGCCAGCGGATGATAGGACTTTGTTCGTGACGTTCTCGAAGGGGTATCGCGTGGAAGAGTGGGAAGTGAGAGAGTTCTTTGCCATGGCGTATGGGGATTGCATGGAGGCATTGTTCATGCAGGAAGTGCAGCCGAATGAACAAGCACTCTTCGCTCGCATTGTTTTTCGTAATGTTTCCACCATTGACATGATACTCAGAGGAGCTAACAAAGCCAAATTCACCATCAATGGGAAGCATGTGTGGGCTCGAAAGTTTGTGCCTAAACGAAACGCCACAAGGAGTTTGCTTGCAACATCATTCAACAACTTTCCCGGGGAATCCTCCAGCTCTAGCTCTAGCTCTAGACCGTAGAGTAGACAACAAGTTGTTTTAATTACTTTTTATCAATTTGTGATGATTTGCATTTTATGATCCCATATGCCATATATGTCTGTTTGTTTAAGAAGTGTGTGTGGATTTCTATGTTGTTCGGATATGTTTTCATCAAATTTGTCTAAGCTTTTTGTCCAAGCTCTTGAAATATATGTATCTCCAGAGATTTTTAATGGCAAGAAACTCTCATGTTGTCCAAAGTTATACATTCAAATAGTGTGGAGTTGAGATTTTGAGAGAACTGAAAACAAAATACATATCTCTGGCATCTTATTCGTTTAGAGTAATAATACTTTTTATAAAAAAACTTTAAGAATACCTTTATGATTATAATGCTAATTTTGTCTCTTTATATCACAAGCATCTAATATATCTTATTACACTTTTTTTCTCTTTAACAACACTAAATTACTTATTGAGTTTCTTAAGTGAGTTTTTGGTGGATCCAATACATCACATCACACTTAAGAACTTTTACTATTTTTTTCCAACATAACGAGTTGCTTAAATTAGTCCAATTGAGAATATTTATTATCAAAAAATTGTTAACAAATGTTGCTTAAAAAAACAACTCTGCCAAAATAAACAACAACTGACTCACTTGTTCCAATTCTAAAACGAGTTAAGCACTGATGCTTAACTCTTTAACAAATTGAGATCAGGAATCCTATTGGAATTGCTCTAAAATATATTATGGGTGATAAAAGGTTGTTTATTTTAAATAATGGACACACTATAGAAGTTAATTAATTATATATTAATCATTTTAATATAATATTTGTGCTAATTAATTATATTATGATATCTATGAAAACATATGCTATTTGACTAATTAAAATATACTAATGATGTTATACTTTTTTTATTATTTTGAGTAACAGTACTCTTGACATTGAAATATACTTTTAACATTGATAAATATTTTAATTAGTTTTTAATTTTTTTATTAGTTAAAAAACTTGTTTAACTATTTCGTAAACAAATTTTTTAAAGTAATTTTTAATGTTTTTTAAGCTCTACTTGAAGTGACGTTTTTAGGAATGTCAGTTTTTAATTTTTTATTTTTTTATTGTATTTTTATCTTTAAAATATTTATTTAATTTTTTTATTATTATTTTTAAATATATTATTTATGTTATTTTATATTTTTAATTACTTTAACAATTAATTTTATTGAATAAGTATGATTCAATAAGATAACTTGAGAGCTTTAAGCTAATTTTTCAATTTTTAACTAATTTTTCATCTTCATGCTAATAACAATAATATATAGTTTTATTAAATAGTCAACGCTAATAATATTAATAGGCAAGTTTTACTGAATCGCTACCTTCAATTTAATTGCAAATAGTTTCAGATGTGTATATATTTTCAATGTACAAAAATCCTAGTACTAATTAATGGCTTTTCTCTTTTCCCAACATTAAAAAAAATTAAGGGTAAATAATCATTTTGGTCCTTGAATGTGTAATGTGTTACAAATTTGTCTCTTAAAGATAAAATTTCAAATTTTAGTATCGGAAACTAAAAAAAATGCGACAAATCCAACCATAGGTTAACTTTCGTCTGCTACCGTTGAAAGTACCTATGTGACACATTCAAGACGAACATGTGAGTGTTCTACACATCTAATGACAAAATGACTGTTTATCTTAAATATAGTTTAATCTTCATCTTTCTCATTTTAATTGCAAGCATAACATTATAACAAATACTTAAAAAAAATAAGAAAACAAACATAAAGTAAAACAAACACAATAATAAGCATGATATTGATTAATACACATAATTTGTATATTACTCTAAAATTTATAATGTGACGATAGCTAACCTAAAATATGAGACTCAAACAAAAATGTATAATCATTAAGTTAATCCTATTTTTTTAAAGTGTTTATTATAATGTTATATTTGTAATGATTAAAAGGAAAATGATAAAGATTAAATTATGTGATGAATAAATAGTTATTTTTATCCAGAATGTATAGAGGGCTCACAAATTCATTATTTAGTAATACTTTACGCCTTCGGAAAAAACTATGTAACAGACCCTTTTGATTTTTTTATACTTCAACAAAATTCAATAATATTTAATTGAGATTTTTTATCACTAAAAACAAAGCATGAGGTATTCAAAATTATGCAGATTTGGATGAGTATTCTTTTGATTGATGAATTTTGTATAATTTCTTAGTTGTATCTATTAATATCACATCCACTACCTCACCTAAAACCATAAGATTTTTTTATTGTTCTATCCAATTTTTTTTTTTCCCATCACATTGTTTCTCTCTTCCTCGAAGGCACTTCTAAGTTGCTGTGAAAAGGGACTGCAATGCTTGTGCGAAATCTCAATTGCTTTAACAGAGCCCAAGATTCCCGCTTGCAACTTATGAATAAAACATGTGTCATTGTGAAATTTTAAATCTGATTCTGCTTCTCCCTTCCCCGTAATTGCACTACAATCTCATAAAATTATGCCCACCACCTGCTTGTGACAATTCTGCAACCACAGTAATCTTCCACAAACACAATATTCCCATAATAAATCATCCTCTATCATAACCATTGACCCCAACCATGTTAGTCAGACATGTTAAACACCAAGACTCCATCAAACAAAAAATATATTATCGTTATTGAACTTCAACCTTCAACAATAGAGTATTACAATACTGAATCAAATTGGTAGACACAATTTTGAATCGGTCCTGAATCAAATTATTGTTAGGACCCACTTCCTATCATACATATTTATTGTTATAATGTTTGATAATTCATGGAGTAATTTAAGATCTTATAAATCTAAAAAGTTTTTTTAAATTTTATAAATCTATTAAAATCTAGATTGTAAAATTTTAATCATGAAAGTTTTTTTAAAAAAAATTTAGAAATTATTACATTCTTATAAAATCTTTTAAAATCCACAAAATTTTTTTATATATAAAAAATCTTTTAAAATCCTAATTAAATACACCCTAAGTATGAAAAAAATAAAGGTTAAGTGAACATTTACTTTTAAACAAATTTATCAAAAAAAAAACTGAAAAAATACTTCTTCTGTGCTTTTGCACCTTAAAAAGCTTCTCAACAAGTGAATGTATTTCTTAGTCCATTAAAATTTGAAGGATTAAAAAAATAAAATTTTTTATTTAAGAGGAGCAATTAAAAAGAGTATTTCCAAATTTAGATGAGTAAAAAGTACATATTTTTATTTGAGGAATAAAAAAAAAGACCTCCTAATTTAAATTCAGTATTGTTAACAAAAAATAAGGATGGAGATTAGGGTGAGTGATGCGAAACTCGCTAAAACAGAAACAAATCCAATTACGAAGAAGAAGAAGAAGAAGGGGTTTGAGCCTGAAAGAACATAACAGTGGGACTGTGGGAGTTGGGGACTCGTTTGCCAAGTTGCTTCTCTTCTATCTCCGTGCTTCTGGATGATCAAAATTACAGCATTATTATTATTATTGAAGTGATTTTTGCAGGTTTGCCCAAAAATGGAATCGGTGCCAAACCCAAACAACGGGGAGGAACCCACTTCGTGGGATGAGCTATACAACATCAATTTGATGCCTTCAGAGTTATTTCTCAAGTTCCGAAAAGAACTTCAGGGCATTCGAGTTGGTCTCAATATGGAGGTTCTTTTCTATTCTACTTCATCGCTAGCTACTAACTCTTTCTATTGGACCCATTCAAATTTAACCTTTTTTTCCTCTTTTATTAATATTCTCGCATCTAAGTTAAGGTTTCTATAATAACTTGCTTGAAATTGGTAAGCAATTAGCTAGATACATGCTGTCAAGTAATTATTATTTTTTTTTATCATGAAGGATAGTTTGAACTGAAAAACCTACTGGTGGTTATATGCTAAGGGCTAATAAAGCAAAGCTTAGGGGGAATTTGTCCTTTTAAACCACAGGGAGACAGACTCTAATTTATTCTTATTTGTGTGTATTTTGTTAGTGTAACAGTTAGTTGTTTTGCATATGAAGATATCAGGTAGGAGATCCATATTTGTTACTCTTGTCTCTTTCCTCAGAATCAATGTACTGAGAATTACCTTGTATAAGAATACCACACTTCAATTCATGCACTCTGACAACTTAAGACTTATAAGTTTGTAAAGTGGTTTGAAAACCAGCTAATTATTTCCTTTATTGGTTCATCAATATCATGCATGGTACGGGATTTAGATTATTCTTTGTTCCCTAATTTGACCAATGTTTACTATTGTTTTTAATCCTGGCAACATGGTTAAACCCATCTGTTGTGAGCATACAAGAAGTGCCTAACAGAACTCTAGAATTTGTAGTATTGATGCTCTATGAAATTTAACTATTAGAATACATATGATGACTACTGAGGTTAATGTTGTGGAGTTTTTGTTTACTAGTCAATCATTTACATGTGATGACTACTTATTCAGGTCATCCTTTTTTTTGGTGCAGTTCTATAATGCCCCAGTCAATGAATATCAAGCAAAGCTTGTATTGAAGCCTTTAACACCTGAATGGAAGTGGAAGATAATCTATGAGCCCCTTCATCAAGATGTTCGTGTTCTTTCAAAAAAGATCCCCATCACTAAATTTCTTAATCTTCAGGTTGAGTGGTGTCTATTTTTCTTTTTCATGACATTGTTGTTATGTTTATTTTTATCATTGCTGAAAATGTTTGAAATAATATTAAATGTGTCATTTTTCATGTGCTTATATATATTGATTCCCGCATTTTTATTATTGATGTCATTATAAGTTTATTTCCCACTTTCTGTAAAATTTCATTTGAAATGATTCACACTGACATAAACAGTGCAGGTTGGTGTGGGACACAATTTTCAAATGCATGCTACTGGTTGGAAATGGAAGCTCACCACATGTTTGGGTGGAGATGGTATATCCCGGATCCGAAATAAGACATCAATTGGCTTGTTTCCCGGTTTTGATTTACGGTTTGGATGGAGAGCAGACTATGTTCTTCCTGAAATTACTGGGTAAGTTTTGTAATTTTTTTATTTAGTGAAAAAATAATTAGAATAATAGCTTTGAAACTAAAATACATTTATCAGTGTTTAGAAAGTATACTCTGATCAAATATTTTTGGATGAGCTATTCTATTATTTCTAATTTCTTATTCTGTTTTAGTTTTTATTTTTGTTCTGTTTCATGGATGACTGGTTATTTGAAATTTTAATCCATAACAGGGCACTGGGTACTGATGAGCCAATGTTCAACATGCACTCAGGACGGCTACAAGCATCACTAGATAGAGTTGAGGCCATCTTAACCCACACTGATGCTCCTTGATTTGGGTAAAGAAGATAATGTTCATGAGGTGTGACCCCATTCCCTTTTGAAAGAAGTTCCAAGTAGTGGTTGCGGACAGTAACATCAGCAAACAGAATACTGGAATAAATGTATGGTGAAAGATGAAAATATCATCCCTTATTTCAATTTTATTTATCTTAATAATTTATTAAGAAACATATATTAAGATCAGAAATATCTACAATGATGATTTATGTGCACTGGATTTTAGTCATTTTATGCATATTATGATGTGGACACTGAATCTAAAACTGTACTTGAGAAAAAAAAATACATATTGTTATTGAGAAGTAAACCTCTTTTCCAAGTTTCTGCAGATTATGCTTTTGCCACATTCTATTTGTTTTTCAGATTATTTTTGTAATGAAATTAGCACAGAACACTATTTTTGTAATGAAAAATTGCACTGGTTGTCTTGGTGACAGCAAAATTAAATAGCTTCATGATAAGCTCACTACTAGTTTTTGAGATTGATAGCTTTCCTAATCTGGGTATAGTTTCCGCAGGGAGTAAGTCAAATTTTGAAGTATGTCCTACCTGCCTGAAATGCATTGCCTCAGAAGTGGAGTCAAGATGATACCGCGAAAGTTATTCGAAAATTGTGGCATGACCCGCCAGTTAAAATTATGGAGCGCCTGATGTATTCAAAGGGCTATTTGTCTTGTGCATACATTATTTCAATAGTGTCGAGTTATTAACTTGTTTTGCCAGTGCAATAATTTATTAATTTGTACATGTGGCTGTAATTAGTTTTTTCAAATCCCGAATTGAGATGTTGCAAATTATTACCCAGATATCCCTGCTTTGCCGGGGGGTGGGGAATTTGAGAGCATAAATATAATACTCTATCGTGGTTTGCTTTTCCAACCTAAACCTGGTCAAACTAGGGACACAAGGATTAATCTCTTTTCTTTGTCAATGCTATAGGATGTTTGGTTTCACAGATGTGATTATCACATTTCGGATGTAAATTTTAGAAGCTAACAATTGTAACCTTTACATCCAAAACGTGACTTCTTCCTTGCTAATGAGTTGGAATCTCATAGTACGGTGGGTATTTTTTATGATGAACGTGTTTAGATTGACATTCTTAACGAACTGTGTTCTCGATTTTTCTTATCAAATCAAAGAAAAACATGGAAGTTATTCTCTGTATCCTTTAAGCCAAAAACACATGATATTATAATACTCGAGGACGTTAAGCCAAAAACACATGATATTGATCTCCTTAACCAGCTATGCATAGTGTTTTTGTTATTATGAATATTCCTTGGTCACATGAGACCATCAGTTTTACAAGTTGGTGGTAGGGTTACTTTTCATGAAATTGATCCGCGTCACGAGCTATGCTATGCGTAATATAAACGTTATTGTCACATTCATATGCGTATTAGACTACTAGCAGTTACTGTTAGCACATAGCTACAAGTATGATTCGTAATCATCAGGAGGCAGATGTAGTGCACAGTTCTACTTATTCTGCAGAGGGAATATTGTTGCACTCTCCAATGAGTAAAGAAAGTGGGTCCTCCCTTATGCTAGCCGTTATAGCCATTCTTAACGGCACCTTTCACCTCCCTATAAATAAATTCAAATAAAAAATCAAAGCAGAACAGAAACTACACACGGAAGAAATGGCTTCTTCAAAATCAAAGGTTAGAAGGGCATGTTCTTTCACCAACCTCCTCCTTAGCTGTTTGAATTTCTCACTCTTTATCCTCTCTGCTTCCTCATTTGCACCCACTATTCTCCTCAAGATGCCCCCAACTTCATTCGGCATGGCTCTCCTTATGGTCTCTGGCATCTCACTCCTCTCATCTTTTGTGGGCTTCTACTCCCCGCTCACACACTTCTGTTACCTCACTCACATTTCACTTCTACTAGCCTCATTAATAGGACAAGTGCTGACCATATTGGCCTTGTTCACAAAAGAGAAAGCAAGCATGTCCCTTCTGAAGTCACCAAGGGACCCCAAAGAAGCCAAACTTTTGGTGAGGCTGGAGTGTGGGGCATTGATGGCAATGTTCATGCTGCAGTGTGTGGTGCTGATGCTGGGTTGTGCAGTGCATAGTTTCTGGGTGAAGGATTATGAGGAACTCGAAGCAGAGAAAGCCGCCTCGGCGAGGAAGAGGAGTAGGAGAATTGCGGAGGTGCAAGAGGAATCCATGGCTAATGCTAGCAAGATGGCAGAAATCAAAGCTAAAGAGTTGGATGAGAAAATGAAAAGCAAGTATGGGCAGTGGATGAAGACTGATTTTGAACCTTGAGGTTTTTCAACATTTTGTTGTGTCTTCTTCTACCTTGTACCAGTGCAGATAATTTGCATCATTGTTTTTTATTGTTCCTCTTCCTTCTTCTGTAGCCTATTGTTGGTGTTGGTTGTTTGGGGTCACTGTGTGTGGCCATTGAATTTGAATGTTGTGACTTGTGAGCATTCAAGGTGATGTGAATCTTACGAGGCGGATCGCTTGATACAGGCTGTAGAGTTTTTGGTTGACGCCACTTCCAGTGAAGGAAGATAAGTCATGGTAGACGCCACTTCCCGTGAAGGAAGATAAGTCTGGGTAGACGCCACAAGGATTACCTTGATAAGTCTGATATTGGGTCAACAAGGAACCCAGAGAGAAACTCTCACCAAATTTTATCAAAATGCCAAAAGTTTTTTTTATTCAAAACAAAAACCAATACTTATAGTGTAGCTGAACAAAAAGATAAAAATAGACATGAGCCTTCTAAACAGTTTGGGCCAAAATTGCAATAAAAATAAATTATAACTAAAAACTTATTTAACTTGGGCCTTCAAATTAATCTGGGCCTTCAGCAACAATTAATAGTCTTGCTAGTGTCTCTGCCTCTGGGCTTTCATCCTTCTCCACTTGGGCATTCATCATTCTCCACTCGGAGGCTTTATCCTTCTCCACTTGGGCCTTTGCCCTTCTCCACTTGGGCCTTTAGCCTGTATTTGGCCAATTTCAGGATTCTCATCATTCCCTCCTTCTTGGAAAACATTTGTCCTCAAATGTCCAGGATCATCACCGGGTTCAAGTACCACTTCCTTCCTTTTCTTGTTGGCTTGCTTGGCATAGCTTTCATTCTTCTTTGCAATTTGCACCTTCACTTGGTCATACAATCTTTTCACATACTCAACTTTGTCATGTGCATCCTTACGTTGAGTCTCTTGGGGATTGCTTTTGTAAGTTGGCCTGTTAGGCAATGAAGCTCCGGGGAGGAGATCAACTTGATGTTCTATGCCTCTTGAAGGTGGCAGTCCATGAGGAATCTCCTTAGGAAAGACATTTTTAAATTCCTGCAATAATGGTTGAACACTAGGAGAAATAGAAATAGTAAACTCATTAGAATTATCAGTAGAAATTTTACTGTCTTTGCAATACTGTAGATTGAGTGGTTCATGAGCAGGTAACACTTTCCTCACTTCACTCGCCTCTGCAAAATAATTAAATTTTCTTTCATGTGTATCACTCTTTTCCTCGGGTGTATCACTCTTCTTTTTCATATTCCTTTGTGGTGCCTCACTATTTTCTTTCTCTTCTTCTCTCTTTTCTCCCATTCTGATTTGGTCATCACACACTTCTCTAGGGGATAGAGGTTTAAGAGTAAATGAGGAAGATTTGGCTATTCGTCTGTAGGGCTTTTCTTTGTTACGGTTCAACAAACGTTGCATTTGTGTAGTCCACGCGTCCAGAAATAAGCGTTGAGATTCGTCCAGTTGATGATATACACCACCATTGTCACCAGCTCTTGCCATGATTAAGGAACAAAGAATTTTGCAGTAAATTAAAAAAAATTCAGGACCTCACCACACTCTACTCACGTGTTTCTCTCTTTAATGGTAGTTCACTCGTGTTTGATGCTCTCAATATAGGCTTTTGTGTGATGTTTTCACTCTTGCCTTTTACCACTCACTCCCTCTTAAGTTCCTGGATGGATCAAATTAGACACACAAGGTAATATAAAATAAAAGGAAAGACAATATAATTATCAGAGTAACAGATTTGATTTGGGATAACAACTTGGACTTGATTTGGATAGCAGATTGGATTTGATTTGGATAACAGATTAGATTTGGATAACAAATCTGATTTGGATAAAAAAATTGATTTGATTTGATTTGGATAATAGATCAGATTTGGATAACAAATTAGATTTAATTTGGATAACAGATATGATAACAAATAAGATAACAGATAGGATAACAGATAAGATAACAGATATGACAAGTAAACTTCAAATGCTCATAACTTTTGCTACGGTTGTCCGTTTGAGGCCCACTATATATCAAAACGCTCAGAATTCAGAGGAGAATCTAGATAAGGGAATTTGGTACACGATTTTCTGCCAAAAAAAAGCCTCTAACTGCCTCAATTTCGTGTTGAAAGATCAAACACCCACTTTCTCTTTTTTCTCTTTCTTCTTTTCTTCTCTTTTTTTTTTTTTCAAAATTTCTGCAACTTTTTTTTTTTACTTGAAACAGAACCCAAACAATTTTTTTTTTATGACACAAAGTCTGAAAGACACTAGAAACAAGAACACAAACGTGACAAGAACAAGAACGAAACAAAGACACAAACAAGAACGCAACAAGACGCAAACAAGAAAATAAATAACAGAACAAAGACAAAACACGAACCTGGACAAATTACAAAGAAAAATAATAGGATAAGATAGAACCTGTATCAAGAGCCGAAGCTCTGATACCAGATGATGTGAACCTGAGTAGGAGTGGATCGTTTGATACAGGCTACGAAGGTTTGGATGACGCCACTTCCAGTGAAGGAAGATAAGTCATGGTAGACGCCACTTCCAGTGAAGGAAGATAAGTCTGGGTAGACGCCACTTCCGGTTAAGGAAGATAAGTCTGGGTAGACGCCACTTCCGGTTAAGGAAGATAAGTCTGGGTAGACGCCACAAGGATTACCTTGATAAGTCTGATAATTGGTTCAACAAGGAACCCAGAGAGAAACTCTCACCAAATTTTATCAAAATGCCAAAAGTTTTTTTTATTCAAAACAAAAACCAATACTTATAGTGTAGCTGAACAAAAAGATAAAAATAGACATGGGCCTTCTAAACAGTTTGGGCCAAAATTGCAATAAAAATAAATTATAACTAAAAACTTATTTAACTTGGGCCTTCAAATTAATCTGGGCCTTCAGCAACAATTAATAGTCTTGCTAGTGTCTCTGCCTCTGGGCTTTCATCCTTCTCCACTTGGGCATTCATCCTTCTCCACTCGGGGGCTTTATCCTTCTCCACTTGGGCCTTTGCCCTTCTCCACTTGAGCCTTTAGCCTGTATTTGGCCAATTTCAGGATTCTCATCACAAGGTACAAGTTATCTGGGAATTTCTGTTGTTTACTGAAAATCCATCGTGTTATTGAATAACAATATGCACGCCCATTTTGCCATATTTTTTACTGAATGCAGTGAGTAAATAGATCTTCCCTAACTAAATACAATAACACAGTCCGAAACACACTTTTTCTAACACTCTAACACACATTTTGAATTCGTGTTTGGGTAGCTTTTGTAAAATTGATTTTGAATCAAGTGATTTTATAAATTTGATTTTAAATAAATAGATTATAGCGCGTATATAATGATTATTAATGAGTGATTAATTTGAATGTTACACATTTAATATTTTTAAATAAGACATCAAATTTAAGTCTTGTACTTTTTCTTAAACAATATACCAAAAAATATCGAATTCGAATATTTTGTAAGAAAATAGATATTAGATTTTCATATAAGTTATTCTCTATCCATTATTTGTTTTCCTCATTTCAGTCTCCGTGTCTCTACTTTTAATTTTTTAGGCTGCAGAAGCAAGCTAAGCAAGAGTGAATCTAATTTATAGGAGGAATATTAGTAACGTATTTTTAATACACTTTTTTTTACCATTTATTTATTTGAAATAAAAATTTGTATAGGTTACCCTTCTTATTTAATAAATTTCCATTCTAATAATTTTTAATTAATAAAAAACGTGTTAAAAAAAGGTTCTTAAGATATTGTTGTCAAATTATCATCTTCAATAGAATTGCTGATCTTCATCTAAGGATTTCAATTTTACTCAACAATGCTCAAATTTCCTTTCAAAATGATATGAAATTCAGTCCAAACTCAATGCCGTCACCCACCAATTCCAACCACAAATATCCTTTTTGTCTGTACATTCTTCAATGATTTTAACGAACTATTCATCGACATGAAACAAAAACAATTAGGGGCACACTATAAATTATTCTGCTCAATAAAATGGAAAATAAAGGCACATTGTAACATAAAGACAAATGTCGTAGAATAAAATTTTATATGGTATTAATTTCATAATAATTTTAATAAAGTTTTTAAATATTATATTTCTGATATTTACATTTATTCAATTCTCATCATTTAATAAAAATTTTAGTTTCTGATATTTTAAAAAAAATCCTAATTTCAATCAGAAATAAAAATGAATTTAGAGCTGAATTTTCTTTTATTAGAAAATTGTTTGCGGCGAGAAGCAAAGCAATTATTGGGATTCCATTGTAAAGTAATTACTAATTAGATAACAAAATCCTTCACAAGAATAGGTTCATTTAGGGCGGGAAAACGTGATTAGGTTTTAGTTAGTTATAAGTTTCAACACGTGCTTTTTGATTCTTCTGTGAAATTGAAAGATCATTGTGTTCTTCACTAGAAAGAAAGAATCATCGTCATCATGCCTTCCATTTCTTCCACAATTCAGGCGCCACAATTCCATAGTTCATTCTTCCGCCCCTATCCCAAATGCTTGGCCATGTAAGTTTCTTTTTCTTGCGTCCTCCAAACTGTTTCAATATTGCTTGAATGTATGATCTTACTTGTTAGCTTCTTTCTGTTGTGTTGTGCCAGGACCATCGACACTGACTTCTTGAACACGAAGAAGAAACAAGTTTCGTTCCAACTTTCGAGTTTGATCACACCACCTGTCTCCACTGTGAGGTTCTGCGATCTCAACTTTGGCCGCTTGCAACCTTCCGATGAAGAATTGGGTCCTCACAAAAGATTTGAGTTTGGCAACTTCGTTGCACGAGAAGCCCTGCTTGAGGAAGAGTATTGGGTAAGTTTCCTTTCTTTTCTTCCAAGTTTTAATTATGTATATAAGTATACATTATGGTATTTTCCCGCTATTTCTACGTTTACGCATTTGTTTTTATTGATATTGTGCAGTCTGCAGCGTGCCTAAGGGCAGAAGAGTGGGCAAATCGAACAGATAAACTGTATGGCACAGTACATTAGCTTATTTCCTTTTTTCTTTAATAGAGATTATTATTTAAAATAATTTGATTCATTATAGTGATAAAGATTCAAGAAAATGAGATGGTTTAATGGTTTGTTGTGATTGGATCAACCGATCGTGTCATTTTTATTATTAAAATAATAATCACAATATATGAAAAGTTGGGCGCCACTAATTCTCATTATGTTTTATCCAGATATGTTGTTGATCGGCAGAGGAATTTTGCTGAACAGGTAGGAGTTGATGCTAATTCCTTTGTGGTACAGTGTCCTTTAATGAAAATCATAACAAGAATTTTCTATCACGTAGGAATTTAATGCGATAAAAAAGCGGTGCAAGGAGCTACAAGACGGTCACAGTAGCACATGCATCATCACGGTAAAAACATTCTTCTTAGATTCAGATATATAATATAATTCATTTCAAAGCTTTGATTATTTGATAAAACATCTCTTTAGTTACTTTCCCCTCATGGTGTCAAATTTATCAGGTTAGGAAGCCACAAAAGAATGTAAAACTCCCAATAATAGAAAGTGTTGTAGGAACTCTTGATTTGAATATCATATATTTGCGGCGAGGGGAGACCTTTCCTGGGGTATGCTATATATATCACATTGTTTTTCTTCCTCTTTGATGGTTTTAATGCTTTTCTAACTAACAATTTCTGGACGAACTCGTGGATTCTCCTCCTTTTTGTAAGATCGACCGAACAGCATCAAGCAGATATGGTTATATTGCAAACTTGTGTGTTGCCAAATCACTTTATCGCAAGGGTGTTGCAAGCAAAATGTTGTATTTTGCTGTGGAGTCTGCAAAATCTACTGGTAATGTGAGAGTAACATTTACAACTAATGTCTGATATTAGATAACATGTTAAAATAAGAAGGCCGAAAGCTTACCATATATTCTGAATTCATTGAGCAGGTGTGTCACGTGTGTATGCGCATGTGGACAGAAACAATAAACCTGCCCAAATATTATACCAAAACTTAGGGTTTGAGGTAATGCAACTGTTAATTCCTCTTAATTTCCTGTTCTCTATAATGGATTATAGTTATTCATGAAATGCATAATAATTCTCACATTTTCTTCGCTCTTGTTACTTTTTTCAGATAATTGACACTGCAAACCCCCTGTTGTTGAAAAATCAAACATCCTTGCTTTACTTACAGATGTAGAGCTAGCACAAAAGATATTGTTGTGCTTCGATAGAATAGTTTCTGAACAGTCCTGAATTCCAAATTCCTTTACTTCTAGGAGATTTTCACAATTTTATATTTTGTTACACACTTGCATGTATTCATCACAGTTTCAACAATTGATTTTTCAATCAACAATCATAAATCTGTAGTTTACCGTGTGACATACATCTGTATACAAGATTCAAATTGGTATTATAGACTATGCAAATACATGTTCATGTCCTTGTTATACCGATGTTCCATATTTCTGTTCCCCATTTCCTTTTTCAAAGAAATATTGTCCTTTTTCCACCATTTGTCTCTCTTTTTAACGTTTAAGTAACCAATTGGTTTTAATTAACTGTGATGGAAAAACCATGAACTGAAACCATATACTATTATTTCAAATCATCCTTAGTCACAAACACTAGAGATAAAAAAAAAAAGACGGCTAATTTTATAAATCAGGCATTAAAACTAAAAAGTAGCTTCTTAGCATGAACCTGGGTTAATTAATGAAAAGAAATGCGAGACTCGAAATCATTCGGTGTTTACTTCTCTACAGCCTCTCACTAGTTTTTGACTACGGATTTCAGTCACGGGCTCACACAAATTGACTGAATCTTTTGTTGAACAATGTGGCGAACGAATCGTATAACTCTTAATCGGCTTTCACGTTCAACTGCAAACTATACAATGAACCCTTGATTTTGCAAAATTATTTTGAATTAAAACAAATTTGATTTAAAGTTTTGAATCTCAATTCAATACCAAAAATACAAATCCACAAAAAGTTGCATATTATAACTAAATCTAATACGTTTTCAAAAAAAAAAAAGTTTGATTCAAATTCAAGGTACACCATAGACTTCCAATTTTTTTTGCAAAGTCCTGATTGCTTTCAATTATATGATTAAAATGTTCCAAATAGTATTCAGAAACAAAGTTAAAATAATGAGAGGAAATTTCCAAATGACCGCACAATTTTGAACTTGCACAGAAATATGAATTTTTCTTTTTAATCTCTATTCCATAGAACAATTCACTGTAGACAGACTGAGTTGAAGTTTTCTTCCTTCTTTCAGGAAGAAACTTTATTATATGCCTCAATCAGCTTACGAATTTGCATATGCTATACATATCCACTGTACATAATGAATATGAATACTCTAATAAAAGAAAATAGTCTGTGTTTGGCTTTGAATGCTTTGCAACAACAATGGCATCACTAAAACAAAAGGTAAAACGGGCAACACAGCGGTTTCCTTACCTCTTCAGTTAGCATCATGTTAGCAGAAAGTTATGTCTGCTTTTACTACATAAGTAATGCCATTGCCATCCATATGTTTCATTATTAATCTTATTTATACCAAATCTACTGAAACTGGTGAATAACGCAAGGGACCTTGATAGGGTTCAGGCACTTTGACATTTTGCAATAAAGGGGACATCTTCAATCCAAGGATCTGAATCTCTGGGTTTGAGTGCCCGTTCAGAAAAACATCTGTCACCTACAAAAATATGTAACCTTTTAAATCTTTACCTACAAAATCATCTAATCAGATCATTTTATACATTTTTCCATGACCAAGATTCTTCATAGTTTAAATGATAGATACTTACCAGTGAGCATCCAAAAAGTTTAAGCAACCTCAGTGAGAAGCAGCTATCTACAATGAAACCCAACTCGTTGTCTGTCAAATTCCGGCACCAAGATAGATCTAGGGTATGCAAATTTTTTGCATGCCTCGCAAGTGATATGGTTGTGTGGTGGCCAACCTGGATTAAACCAAATGTGTCATCCAGTCAGAAAATGAAATATTATGAATAAGATTTCGTTGGTCATCACAACCCAAAAGTTAACTGAAAACCAAATAGAATAAAGATTAAGAACGACCTCAATTAGTTAAGTAATATTCAAGGGTCAGTTGAATTGACAATGTCTTCCTTCAATTGGCCAATTGGGGGCAGAGCTTAGTTTCATATTATTCCATAACAGAACCAAGCAAATAACATAGAGTATCACTTCACATCAAAGAACTTTCATATTTTGTTTATAATTATCATATAAGCTTTACTTTGTTATTTATGAATTTAGTTTTTGCAGAAAATAAATTGCAGCATACAATGCATGTTGAAATCTCTGTTTGAGTAAAATTATAGAGAAGCAGATTCACTTTGAACACAATCTACTAATTTTTTTAGACTAAAATGATACTAATTAATTAATCCTTTTATGAGCACAGAGAAGACTTTCCAGCATGTCACTGTTCTAATGCGTTGAAAGTGAACGATGCTTACACAGACATACAAGCCAATGGAGAGCAAGTCCGCAAGGAAGTATAGCAACATACCTTCTTAATATTGTTAAGTGAAAGTTCTTTCAAGGACTCTCCAGTAATCTCCAAGAATGCAGCAATTGCTTCATCACTGTAGTGGAGAAAAGGTTGTGTTAGATTTACCCAATGATGAGAATTCATAAGAGGTCAAGAATAATCACCATTCCAGGACACACCAATTGTATCATGCATAAATGGTAATAATAAGAGATAAACAGAAGGATGTCCACAAATCCCCGAATATAAAGGACATATTTGACTATTGATAGTCCAAGACTTCATTCAAGAAAGGAATGTGTCAATCAGAAGAAACACTCCTGACATTCCGAAAGCTACAAAATCAATACCAATTCATGCAATACCCTAAAACTGGTTATGGTGAAATGTGATCCCCTATCCCTAGCTACAGAATCTGATGCATCTTAAGGAAGACAGGGACAACAGAAATCTAACTCAGAGTCTTGGAAGCCATCAGAGCAATGTTCAAAAAGGACTGGAAATTAATTATTAACCATTCCTACAGAGAATTCATATTGTTGCAAAAAACAAAGATAACCATCTTATATAAAAGCTATAAACTCTTGTACGCGAGTCATCTCTTGCAAAGATCAGACAGATTACGGAAAAGTGTCTACAAAAAGCAATATGCAAATGTATGATGAGACAGCGGAAATAGCAGAAAACAAGAAAACACCTGAATAGATTGCGGCAGAGCTTCAATGTACGAAGTGCTTGACAACTATTTGTAAGATATCCTAAGGATAAATCTGTCAATTTGTCCAAGTTCATAAGATCAAGTGCACACAACCCAGGACAGTGTTCAGCAATGACTTTTATCGATGCATCAGTCAATTTTCTGCACGTTAAGAAAACATAAATCAACAAGCTGAAGTGAAAAATAATTTTTAGCAATGAAAGATAATGAGGGATTCAGAGTTTCAGATTTCCTGCCAAATATCATTCCAAGTTAGGAAGAATTAACAAAGTTACAAATAATGGTTATGTCATTCTCAAAGAGTGATTAACAGTCAACCAAAGTTAGAAATAATGATTAATCCATGCTCAAAGAGTGGTCAATGGTTAACAAAACATTAATTGGATCAACCATACAGTTATTTGAGGAAAGCATCAGTTCTCAGGAAAATTACAGACATGAACAGTTCCCAGAGTAATTACTGTACTTACCTACAGTCTTTGAAAATAAGCTCCTTCATGTTGTGACCACATGCAATGATGTAATTCTTGATAAATTCATCGGAGACAGTTTGAATGCCAGCCAATGACAACACCTCTAAATGTTCAAGTTTCTTCAGTCCTGGCACAATTTGTGCAGCATCAATCATTAGGCAATCATCTAGATACAACTCTTTCAAAAGGGATCCCAATGAATCAGCCAAAATATTAATACTGGCAGATGAGAGAAGGGAGCACTGGCTTAGGTTAATGGATCTCAGTGCTGGTGCAGAAGAAACTAGCACATGCAACCCCTTATCTGACAGGCGGCACGCACCACTGAGGGACAGGGTAATTAACTTTGGCAACCACCTTGGTGACTGTCTCAAAGTACCAAGTAATGCATAATCAGGTATACACCTTCCACACTGGTCAAGCTGCAGCACCTACTTCACAAGTAAACACATAACCTGAAGTCAGATTGACAAGATTTTTTAAAATAAAACCCGAAAGAAGTTAGCTATTCATAAACAAAAACATAAACTGCCCTGCACTGTGATGCTCAATGGAATTCAACATTCAACAACAAAATATAAATCTGTCATGTCATAGTAATAGAAGTATCATTTGTCGTGTATGAAACACTAAACAGGTACCAAATTGATTTGACAACAAACACACCTCCAATCTTGTAGTGTCACACGTTTGAAAAGATTTGGCAAACTGTTCCTCCGTCAACCAAGAACAGTCTTTTATCCGAATCTCAGTGGGAGAGCCACTGAGAAGAAGCTCAAGAAATCGACTATTCATCTTTCTCGAGTCACAGAGCAGCTTGGAAAGCTTGCGTCTCAGCTCATCTGGTACACCCTCAAGCGAAACCATTGCATCAGCATTATTCGCAAGAATTTCAAGGCACAGTTCTTGAAGAGAAGGCACCAGAAAAAACCTCTTCTCCCCCCCTTGTGGATTCCTCTTGGGAACCCAGGCATCACACACCTTCTTCTTCATAGCTCGATCCTTGATCGCCTTCATGGCAATCGAAAATGGAGTTTCGGAATCGTCAATGTTTCCTTGAGGATTAAGATACAATGATGTCCCTTCATCTCCAACCTCCGAGTCGTCGAACCGAGCATAGTGAGTGGCGTTTCTCTTCGCTATCACTCGGAAACGTTCCATGTTCCTATTCCTTCTGTAAAAACTCATTGGTACATAGTGTAAATCATGATTCTCATTCTTAGGTTCCATGTCGTCGTCGTCAAAGTCGTCGGCGTTATCGTGAGAATTCAGCGCTAAACCTAATTCAGCTTCACGAAGAGCCTTAGATATAAAATCAATTTCAAACACTGGCCGTTTCCCTTGCTGATCTTCTCCTCCTCCTCCTCCGTGATTGTGATCAGCGATGGGTCCTCCAGGATCCTGGGAGAGAGGAGGAGGAGGAGAAGGGTTTTGAATTTCAAAGGTGGCGTGGTGTTGATCATCAGAGCCGTGGGTGGCGGCATTGCTAATCCTGCCGCGCTTGATGGATATGGCAGTGTCGAAATAATCAACGGAGGGGACATCAATTCCTCTCTTGAGAGTGGTGTTGGCGTTGGATCCGTAGTGAGGGAGAGAGGGCGAGGGTTGTTCGAAAAAACTGTCGATGAGGGCGTCAATGTCGGAATCGGAATCGGAATCGAAATTGGGAGGATGGGAGGGTGGGGAATTGAGATTTGGAATTGGATTAGTGGTGGCCATGATTGGATAGAAGAAGGTTGTTGTTGGAGGTGATCGATGGGGTTAGGGGTTAGGTGTTAGGGTAATTTTGTTGTGTTTGGTTGGTGGGCACGCGAGAGTGAAGAAGAGAAAGAGAGGGGTGGGGAATATAAAGGCTTGCTTGGTGGGCCTTAGCATCAATCAACTTGTGCTTATTGTGTGTGAGAGAATTCAGAAACAGATTTGGGAAACAAACAAACAGAGAATAGAAACTTCTCCCGTACACCTTCCCTGTGCTCTGCTTTTTTGTTTTTTCTTTCCACTTTCACACCACGCCTTCATCATTTCCAGACTAGAGCCTTTGATATAATCTCAAGTCAAATTAATCCCCATGTTTCCTAGTTTCCATATGCCATTATGTCTTCTTCTTCTTTTTTCTTACTTTCTACGATTTCCCTATACAACTCTTCCAAATTAAAAACAACAACTATTTATTTCAGTTTCGTAGAGCATAAACATTGACAACCACGTTTGTTTAAGGTATGATTTAAATTTAATTTAATTTAAATAAATAAACAAATATATAAATGTACATATTTATTTAATAAATCAGTAGTCCAAATCATATTAAATTCAATTTCATTCAACAATATTAACGCATAATCATTCAACTCAATGTGTAAATGAATTTTAATGAATGTGTTCTAGGTATTGATTCAAAGAATATTTAATATTATTGTTTATAATATTCATGAGACAAAAATATTCAATGATTATTTTAACAATTAAAGGTGTTTAATACAATACATGAAAAAGTATTTAATAGTTATTACTTTTCAACAATAAATTAAAAAAATTAAATCCATTGAACATTTTTTAATTAATATTCTCTAAACATTCTATTAAAAATATCAGTCAACATAATAATACATTCAACAACAAAAAGTCAACACAACAATATCCGAATATGAGTCTAATGTTTATATTTGATAATTACTTAAATACCATATATGTCCTTTTATCTCAATTTGAATTTTCAAACCTATTTTCATTTAATTATTTGTTATAAATTAGAATTTACAATATGAAAAGTTTTATTCATATCCTATGGATACTCACAATCGATAGGATGAGTACTTGCTTGGTAAGAATGGATTCAAAGCCGGGTATTTACTAGAAAAAACTTGGTAGGAATAGGTTTGTATATTTAGACTGTGTTTGATAAATTATCATAATAATTTATAAGTTATTTTGACTACTTATAAGTTGGTTTAACCAAAATAGATTTGCTTAATATATGAATTTATTTTTATAATTCTGTTGGAAAAACAAAAGTACACTGGAGTTTTGGGTTGGCTGTCACGTAATTTAATTTAATATTCTATCAAATAGGATTTGGAGGAGTTGGCTTGTAATTCTTATCTGGTTTGAGACACTTCTTGTGTTAATAGCCAATCTTATTAATAAAATTTAATTTTACCTTTTAAATAAACATACAATATTTGTTTTGGGAGACAAAATCATTGCTTATGATATATTTAAAAAATAAATTATATTATAAATAGAAAAAACTAATGAATTGAAATGTAAAAATAATATATTAAAATAAAATTATAAACATCTAAGTAAATTATATACTCCTTTCGAATTGAAATATATATATATATATATATATATATATATATATATGTAATGGACTGTAAATTTTAAGTGATTTTATTTTATTGAATGATATTATCTCGGAAGTATTTTTTATTAATTAGAGTTTATTTTATTTTTTGTTGAAAACAATTAAATTTTTATTTCCAACAATTTTTTTCATATGCAATTAAATGTTGTGTGATGTTCATATGAACGAAACGAAGAATATCGATCACGATGAACAATGTTCATCATTTCATGTTTTTTTAGAACAATTCCGAGGTTCTACATTAATTAGAACAGTTTAGAACAATTATGAGATTCTGCATAAATTCTTCAAATTTTCTTAATCATGGTTCAATTTTTTTTAAAACAGACTTAAATATAGTTCAGTTGATATGCTAAATTGTTAGCCTGTTAGAATAATTTTATTTCATTTATTTTCATCTATTTAATTATATTTTGAATCCATGATCTTTATTTTATCCATTTATCATTAAATCAATCTTATAACCTCTATCAATAAAGTTAAGTTTGTTAGAAGATAAGAAAATTTAGTTACTCATAGGCTAGCTAGGACATTTATTTCGTATGTTGGTCCTTGTTTCTTTGATCAAGTTTCCTTGTATTGTTTAATAGATCATGAATGAAATACAATAAATCTATTATTTTTAAAAAACGTGACTCATACTAAACTGGGACTAAGAACTTACAGTAATTTGTATAAAAATATATGTTTAACTTCCTTTATCATTCTTATGCCGCAAAATGGTACTACTATTAACGAAAAGACTTTTATGTATATTACTGAGTGTGCGAATTAACTTGTATGTGTTGATTGTTTTAATTTAATTAATAATTTTGAATTTGAGTTTTAAGTATATAATTATGTTATCATACCTTTCTTTCTATAAAAAATATACTTCAATGTTAAATATTTTAATTTTAATTACTTAAAAATTAAAACATTTATAATTGTATTTTATTTTTAATCGAATGAATAGTATTTATTAAATATTGCATTTTCCCCTTATTCAATATTTTAATATATTATAAAAATTTGAAAAAAAAAACATATTGAGTGTTGTCGAGTTTTCTGAAACCATTAATTATAAAATATTCACGACCTAAATTAAAATTTGTATTAAAACATTGTATATTATATAATTATATTATTTACAAACTAATAAGAATCCCATTTTTTTATATATATAACTCTTGAGAATACAATATATAATTAAGGATTTACTATTTTTCTCTAAATTTTTAAGATTTTTATCTTTAAGAACATATTATAGGAGAAAAATATATTTTATATGAAAGTGAAAAGATTAAAATTAAACCGTATTTTCTTTAATTCGTATAATCAAATTAAATTTTAATTCTTCATGTATAATTTATATAATTCAGATTTAATCATCATACTCTCATATAAAATATTTTATCTCAAAATATGTCCTGTTTTATGTTTAATCTATAATTTAAATTTTGGTCCGTCAAAGCCATTGAATTTCTTCCATTGCTACTTCTAGGGCCCATTTATTTGTGGTTAGTAAAAAAACAAACATGTTTAATAAATAAGCAGTTTTTACGTGTTTTTAAATATATTTTTTTTTTTACTTTTTTCTTCTAAAAACCAAATTTTATCTACTGTTAGTTTAAAACCACTTTTTATAAGTTTAAACAGGGCTGACCTTAAGATATGTTTATTTTAATTTTACAAAAGTTGTAAATTATAATATAAAATTATGTGTTAAAATGCATAAAATAAAATAAATTATTACTTTAAAAGTTATAAATATCATGTGTGTATTTCAATACAAATTCAACAAATAAAATGAGATAAAAGTAAAAATAAGACTTTTGATCCTTTGATAATTTTTCCCCCTCAAAAAATCCTTTTTTTTTACCTACAATTCAAACATGCTTTTAATCTTTCCAAAGTGTTTGGTCGGAAAAGACTTTGATATGACATTTTTTATTTATCGTATGTGAATTGAGATAAACTAATGTTGTTTATTAAGAAGGTTTGAAAAAAATTTGTCAACTTTATTTATCAAATAGGCTTAGGAATAAGTCGACTCATTCTGTTTTGACCTATCCTTTTTATGAGTGGGTTGGTGGGTTGACGAGTTGATCTATCATTTTTTTTTAAATATATTGAAGCATATGTATAATATTAATATTTCTCGACAAATACAAAAATACTTGTTTTTATCAACAAAAACAATAATATTATTAAAAATGATTTTTGGCACAATGAGTGAAGTTGAAAATTAAAATCACGAAAAATAGTTGACTACATATCATTATCTCAACCCTTGCGCATTCCAATCAAGAACAAACAATAATTCCCTTTGTATAAAAGTAATTCTTATAACTCATTTGTAGGAGGAATTGATATAAGTTACTCCATGTAATCTTCATATTCACTCATATGTGTTTGGGCTATGTGGTTAAGAGTCGTTTGTGGATTCATCGAAGTTAATGCATTGTTAAATATGCATGCTTTCATTATGGTAGGGGCATGAATTGTAGGATACAATATAGCTTTTACATATAAACACTATAGTATTTTTTTGGTGATTTTGTTATTTAAAAAAATAAATAAAAGCAAGGTATATATACATAATTAAAAAAAAAAAACCAGACTAATGGACCAATCCGCCCCCAACTCGCTTCGCTAGGTTGACAGGCTAAACAGATTAGGCCGAAGCGGATTGATGTCTCCACCCCACCCGGCCAAATTTATGTGGGGCTCACATTACTATCCTAAATGGGTTTGGTAAGTATATACCTAATATTTTATTGCCATCAATATAAAAGTGTTACGGTGGATTCAATATGCTACTAGTATTTTATTACAAGTAAATATAAAGTCACATATGCTATTCCAATATTAAAAGCACATAATGTTATGTATATCCTTTTATAGTTTTAACTATTTAAATAAGATATAATATATATTCATTATTCTTTTTTTAGAATAGTTAGATATTTTTTCCTAAATTACTCTCTCAAGTGTATGCAAAATTCATTTTCGAATCTGGATCATTACACATTACACTCTTTTGTGGTGCGTTCATCTTGAAAGGAAAGAAAAAAATATATACCGGAAAAAATAAAAAATAAAATCAAAGAAGCACAAAATAACTATACAAATTGGGTGTAAAAATTTCAAAATTGCTTTTAACTCGATAGCTTAAAGTCAATATCTGTTCTGCAGTCAAAATACATGTCCATTATTCCACGCTCACCAATCCTTTTTGTATGCGTGAAAGCTTTATCCAGCTAACAACGCGATACTATAATTTCAGAATCAGATTAACAATCCATCAATGGTTGTCAATAACAGGTACTAGTAGCAATTATAGGTTGGTAGTTTCAAACTAGGCTTTCCGGTTCCAAAATCTTAATTTCTCAGATTTTTTTTTATATTCTTCAATATTCATTCATCCACCGACATTATCAACCACTTGTTTTTTAGAAAAATATATCAAAGATTAGAAAACTATGTCAATAATATTAATAAAACAGTTTAATTAGTGAAATTGTGCGTCATTCTATTATTTCCTCTTTCCTTTCACATTGTAAAGCTTGTTTATGAATATCTCTTCCGTGAATGCGAATAAATAATTCTTTTCCACAAAAAAGGTTTAGCTTTGTTAAGTTTTGAGGGTTAATCAGGATCAAGGCAGATTTTACCACTTGGTTTGTTTGTGCAGAAAATGAAAGGAATAGGTAGAAGATAAATGAAAACTTTTGAAATATATTTGCTTGCTCTTGTAGTAAGAATGGAAAGAAAGTTTTTATTGTTTAGATTCCCCATAGAAAGTTTTTATTGTTTAGATTCCCCATAATTTTTATTCACTCATAATAATTGAAAAGAAAACATGGGAAATGTTCTTTTTGTAAAATGAAAATATCGTATTAGAGAATCAACAACAAATAACATAAGTGATTTTTGTTCTATAACTAGGTAATATAAAATTTGAATCCCAATTAATTATTAGATATAAAATAAATTAAATTCAGAAAAAACACTCATTTTATGTATTATTATATATGTATATATATATATATATTTCCTTTCTATCATATTTCTTATACAATTAAATAAGAGAAAAAACAACTCTTACATTTTTTTTCCTATCAAATCATCTAACTTTCTATGCATTTTGTTTCTTTTCATTTTTTCCCCTTTCTTTACTGAATTGAAAAAACATAAAATATGTTTCACAAGAGATTTGGAAAATTTATAAATTCCTTTCACTAAGTTAGTTTTACCCTACACACCCAAACGGTACCCAAATTATGTCCTTGTAAGGTAATATTAGTATGATTCTTACCAAAAAAATATTTGGTGAAAGATGATTTTTACCAATTTAACCATGTTGATTATTTATAATATTTCTTTAAAATCAGAGTAGAAACTCGAATTTTATTAATTAGTTAATATTAGTACATCCTAAAACAGACACGCACAACTACCACCTTTCCTTAATTATAAGTAGCAGTCATGTCAATTAGTATCACAGACACGAATCATCACCATCCTCAAGTTTGAGACATTTTGTTTTTCAATTTTTCTTTTCCAAGTAGAAAAGAAAGGACCAGGAAGGAACAATCTTTGAAGCAGTGCATATGTGATATGTCCCGAATTTGAGACGCGTAATAAAGAAGAGAGAGAGAGAGAGAGAGGAAAATGAATAAATAGTACAAATATACAAGTGCAGAGAAAAAGAAGCTTCACTGTTAACTCCAAATGGCGATATTCTCTGAATCGAATCACCATCACAACACTTCCGATGGGGTCTCCCAGCGAGTCAACAGTCCGCGTTTCTCCGGTCCAATGACTCGCCGCGCCCACTCCTTCAAACGTAACAACAGCAGCAACAATAGCAACAACACCGCCACCACCACCTCCCACGGCGGCGGCGGAGGCAGTGGCGGCGTCGAGATTGAGCTTCAAATCAACTCGCCCAGATCGGAGGAAGCGTCGGAGGGTGTGCCGGTGGGGAAGCACAGCCACCATCACGTGACCCAGAGAGTGCACGTGAGAGGGTTGCTGAAGAAGCCCCTTGCGTCCATCGTTGAGGATTTGGGGTTGAGAGAAAGGAAGAAAATTGGGCACTGGATGTTCTTAGTGTTCTGTGGGGTGTGCTTGTTCATGGGTGTTCTCAAGATATGTGCCACTGGTTGGCTTGGATCTGCTATTGAAATAACTCAATCCAATAAGGTTAGCACCATAGAATTATCTTACTCTGCCAGCTGGCAAGTTTTAACTGTTAACCGACATTTATTGATGATGTTATGATTCTTAGTGTGATAGCGGTTTATCAAGTTTTTGGAAGACTGGTGCCAAAATTTTAACTTTGGCAGGAGCTGAGTTTTTTTTATGTATAAATTTGTCTGGAGTGGGGGCTTTGTCTATTTTATTATGCTTCTTGTGGATCTATTTTTGTTGCTGCAGAAAGTTTGCGATAGTTCCTTAAATTTGATTTAGTTTCATCTGATCTAGACATCCGTTGTCGAAATTTTGGTGTTATTTATAAAAAATCTTCAATTCTCATGAGCGAAAAATGTAATTTTGCAAAATGTGGGATTTCTTATTCAGCTTTTAGTTTGTGAGCTTTTTTTCTAAAACTGGGCACTTTGCCTTTTTATTCGTGTCCTTTTGTGAGTATTGGTAATTTGTTTTTGTGTTTGGAACTATCTGGTTTTATTTGAGCAACTGGGTTGTTTGGACTAGCAGCGGGAATGCCCCACTTTCTAAACTGTTGCAGAATATTATATAATTTATGTCCCACATTTTAACACAACTTAATTGAGTTTATCCATTTGGTGGAGGCGTCTTGTGCACCAGGTTGTGAATTTATTGGTGTTTAATGAAGATAGTGAGTTACTCATATTGTCCAATTGTGAAAATAAGCTATGTAGATATCCGGAAGGGAATAAGAAGTAGATATATCATGATCTGATATGAAAACTATTTGCATGTATTCTATTGTCTTACTATAATATTTTTTGGGGTGGGGTGGTGTTTGTATCTCTTGTCTTACCCAGTAAATTATTTTACCATTTTATCAGGAACTATCTGACTCCATTCCTAGTCTAACTCTAATGGACAAAAGCTCCCTTGGTTATGCATATAGGGGGGGAGCAAGTGATGTTGAACGAACATTAAAAACAGTAGCAACAGGAGTAGACGGCAGCCATACTGCCATGACTGAAGTAAGTCCTGTATCTCAAGTTTATGGACTTAATTTTGTTTGGTTCTCAAATAAAACAAGGAAATACATTGCATGAAAAGAAAATGGTTGTTTATAGGCCTATAAAGATATGTCTTTGCCTCTTTGTTTATGAAAGTTTGCTTTTTATTCAGGATTCAGGGATCTGGTCCAAACCCAACAGTGACAATTTCACCAAATGCATAGATCTTCCAAGTAATCATAAAAGTATGAAGTTTTATCATCAAGTACACTCCTTTCTCTTGTCATGCAATGGGTTGGTTGTTCCAAGATTTGTCTCTTATCACTTTCAACATTCTTTTTTGGCAGAGCTAGATGCAAAGACCAATGGCTACATTTTTGTAAATGCAAATGGTGGCCTGAATCAGATGAGATTTGGGGTCAGGCTGTGTTCATTTCTGATGGTAAATTATAGAAAGTTAGGTGGCAAGCATAACCTAATTTCTCAATATACATTTGAATGCAGATATGTGATATGGTTGCTGTTGCTAAGATTGTGAAGGCTACACTTGTTCTTCCTTCTCTTGATCACACCTCCTACTGGGCTGATGACAGGTATTTTTCCCCTTTCCTAATATGTAATTAGATAATTGGATCTCTTAACAAATGTACAGTGTCCTTGGTTCTTACTAGCCTAAAACAATACTCCCTCCGTCCCTAAATATAAGACTCTTTTCAAGTTGTCTTTTGCATTAATTATTTTTTGACCCAAGTACCCTTTAATAATTTACAATAAATGCTATATATTTAAAATATAAATACATTATCTCTCTTATAAGGATTGGATAAGAAGATTAGCACACATTAATTAATTAGGTGTGAAAGCAATTAAGTAGAAAGAGAGATTATGAGTCCCAATAAACTTAAGGGTAATTTTGGCAAAATAATACAAATTGTTAACAAATTTAATGTTACTAACTATATTAACCAACTTTCTTAAAGGGTGTGAATTAGTTAAAAAGTATTTAGAGACGGAGAGAGTATTTAGTTTCAAGTAATGGTGATTATCTCGATGAATTGACATTGATATAAGATACAGTGTTATTCATGTTCAAATCATGGCATAGTAGAACTGCAGATGATTAACTACGTGCAAGAGATGCTGTAGAAATATAGCTTTATTCCTTTAGTACTTCTGCATCATTTTTTAGTAGCATGCCATCAATTGCAATTCTACAATCAACATCTTTTCTAGACAATTATAACAAGTTTTTCTTTAATGGAAAGGGTACTGTTGGCAGAAAGATCTGTTTGGTTTTCCTAATCTCTCATTTATGTATTCTACCTTTTGCTATCATTTTTTCAAATTATCACTGTTATCAAGTGATGGGTTTCCATTCTCCTGTTGAATACAGAACTTAATTTGTTTCAATATATTTGCAGTGGCTTCAAGGATTTGTTTGATTGGAAGCATTTTATTAATATGCTGAAGGATGATGTCCACATAGTTGAGAAATTACCTCCCGCCTATGCTGGAATTGAGCCTTTCCCAAAAACTCCAATATCTTGGTCAAAGGTCAGCGTAACCTGTCTACTCAAATTACTTCTTTTTCAAATCTGGAAAGATATGTCTGATTAATTGATGTTTTGCATTCTTATTGAAGTCAGTCATCCATCCACCTGGTCTTTTAGGTTGCCAGTTGAGATTTTAAGAACATGAAAGTATCACTATCAAATGATAGCTTTATATATGCCATCATATTTATTTTGAATTGCATTGTGTTATAATGCTTGAATTTTATGCACACCATATCATTGTATGACTTTTCATAATGTTTCTAATAACCATAATTGAATATATACATAATGCTTTTTTACAGGTTCATTATTATAAGACTGAGGTTCTTCCCCTCCTAAAGCAGCACAAAGTGATGTATTTCACTCATACCGATTCCAGGCTTGATAACAATGACATTCCACGTTCCATACAGAAACTAAGATGCCGTGTAAATTACAGAGCATTGAAATATTCAGCTCCAATTGAAGAACTTGGAAACACACTGGTATCTAGAATGCAACAGAATGGAAATCCTTATCTTGCCCTTCATCTGAGGCAAGTTCCAATTAATATTTCTGCCTCTCTCTCTCTCTCTCTCTCTCTTACTTTTTGTTATGCATACATATGAATTTGTCGGAGATAATCTAAGATGGAAAAGAAAGGGTTGGGAGAGGGGGATATGATCCAATTGGAAGACATGGGATTTGAGTCTCACATTGGAAGTGCGATATTTTGCTGTGGGATTTATAAGTTCCTGGGTGCTCTAGCTGCAAAGGTTAGCTTTTGTGGTATGGTTTTTCCAAGATTCTTATCAATTGGTGTTAGACCTTTTCACCATATCTCTTAGTTGCAAACGAGCATGAATGGTGATATTGACATAGCAATGTTTGCCTAGGACTAGTCAAAAGGTTAGTGGTAGAATATTTGGATCCAATTGCTATGTATGGACTTGAGCCCCACATTGGAAGAATGAAATTCTAGTGTGGGGTTTCCAAGAACTTAGAGATCACTTTTGTTGTTGGGTTTTCCCAAGCTGGATCCAGTGTTAAGAACCTATGGAATGATCTATTATTTCTTTGAAAAGTGATCTGTCACTTGAACCTACATGAATTTATAATAAGATCAAAGTAAAATAGCATGTTTCTTGGTGAAGGACCCATTGACATGGAAGTTTTCCTCATTTTGATCATGAAAATTTGGACATGGCTAGATTTTGTTTATGTTTAGAACTGCCTCCATATTGAACTTCTTTTTTTATTGAAAGTCAAAGATTTGGACCCTACAGTTCTTTTGCTGCTTATTGGCTGTTTGATTAATCATCAATGTTCATTTCAGATTGAATCAGATGTTTTGAACTGCAACTATATTTTTGCATATGATATGCACTTATAGTTTAAGTAACTGTCTGATTGAATTGGATTCCATAAGTTGTCTCATGGAATAAGAGTCCCAAGCATTACCCTAGTTTTGGACTCAATCGATGACCTCAGCTTCTCAACTTATAAAAATATTTGTATTCCTGCCAAGTTTGAATAAATATTATGCCTCTAACCTTATGTTATCGCAATTTGTTATAGATATGAGAAGGATATGCTTGCATTTACAGGCTGCAGTCACAATTTGACTGCAGAAGAAGATGAAGAAATGAGACAGATGCGATATGAAGTCAGTCACTGGAAGGAAAAGGAGATTAATGGGACCGAGAGGAGATTGCTTGGAGGTTGTCCATTAACTCCAAGGGAAACGTCCCTATTACTTAGAGCACTGGGTTTTCCATCACACACCAGGATTTTTCTGGTAGCTGGAGAAGCATATGGAAGAGGAAGTATGAAATATCTTGAGGATGATTTCCCCAACATTTTCTCTCATTCCTCTCTGTCCTCTGAAGAAGAGTTGAATCCTTTCAAGAATCATCAGAACATGTTGGCTGGTTTAGACTATGTTGTTGCCCTTAAGAGTGATGTATTTCTCTACACTTATGATGGAAATATGGCAAAGGCCGTACAAGGTCATAGGCGCTTTGAAGACTTCAAGAAAACCATCAATCCAGACAAGTAATATATTCGTAACCTTATTTCTTCTTCATTACTTCAACATTGATGATTTAGTGATATGCATTTTAGATCTGTGGCAACTGATTCTTGTTCATTCTCACTATAGTTGATTTCAATGGTTGATGCAGGATGAATTTTGTTAAACTTGTTGATCAGTTGGATGAAGGAAAAATTTCATGGAAAAAGTTCAGCTCCAAGGTAAAAAAGCTTCACACAGATCGAATTGGTGCTCCATATCCAAGGGAGCCTGGAGAATTTCCAAAACTGGAGGAAAGTTTTTATGCAAATCCTCTGCCAGGATGTATTTGTGAAACAAGATAGTAGTAGAGACTTCCCTGAAGGTTGTCTGTCTTTTGATGGAATGGCCGAGCTGTAATCAAAAGGCGATGTGGCTATGCCGTGATATTTTTTTAACCCTTCTGTCTTGAGGAGATAGCAATGTGCTGGGCTATCCGGTAAGGTGCTATTAATTGCCTGGCTGTTGGGATAAGATTACAAATGGCCAAGGTGGGGGCAAGAATCTGAGATTCCTAGCTACATTATTAAAATTAAGGATCAAGCACGGACAGGCCTGAGTATACCACTGTCAATACAATAGAAATTAAACACCTTACATTTTTAAGCAAACCTCATCTCTAACCTCACTTTTGAATGATTTCTTTCTTTCTTTCTTGATTAAATTTTATTCATTACTTGTACCAATAGCAAGGGGTGGGACTGAATAAGTTGTATTCTTATTGTACAATAAGATGAAAATAAAAATCTAGTTTTTATTGATATGAAGTTCTTTTAAACAGATTTGTTTAGAAGAGTAATACTAGCAATGTATTCTTTAAAATATTTATTTTAATAATTGTTTATTTATTGTGTGAAATTCATGTGGAGTTCATCAGATGAAGGAACGTCTTTATATAAACTTTTATCTAATAATAGTATATTGAAAATACGAGTTAGAGATATTTAATAGGTCGTATATAAATTTTACTAAATAATAGTGTAAAAAAACTACATTAGAAATCGTCTTGCTAGCAATGCTGTTATTTATAATACATCACCCCATGTGCTCAACAGTGATGTATCCATAAAAAAACATAAACAGCTCATTGAATTTCTTCTTTCCTTGTGAGTTGAAGACAGAACATGTGTTTTGTTTTAAAAATCTGGGTCAAATTCAAACATCTGCTCCATTTCATATTATGAAAATAAAATACGATAACGAAACATTCCTTATTACTGCATAAAATACTTGTAAGACCTAGTACTTAATAATAAGTGGGATTCACGGATTTTTGGAAAAAGCAAATTTAAATTTCTAAATTGTTGGATTACAACTGCAAGTGGTCTAGAAAAAATTGTTGGAACAATGAGAATAGGCCACATATTAAATTCATCTCATAGCTCAATTTTCTCAAGTACGAAATCATCTGCTTCAACTGAAACTTGATAACAATAAACATCACAACAACAATAACCAAATCAGCTTAAGTTTATTACTCAACTACAAAGCCTGCTGAAAGAAGAGTTCTACCTACACATGCATACTAAATCCAAATTGTAGACCAAGGAGATAAATAAACTTAAAGGTAATAGACAATATGCTTGCTTGACTTCAGTCTCTTTCATGGATAACTTCCCATGGTTTAGCCTGAGCCTCCAAGTACACCCTTAAGCTTCTTCACCAGAGCAGCATCAAGGAAAGTGGTTTGTACTATCAATGGTGTGGGGAAACTACTTTTGAACAAAGCGAAGTCCAGAATTTGTAGACCAGGATTGGAGCTACTGAAGCTTACAATTGCCAGGGCTGAAGATTTGCCTGCATTGATTTGGAAATGAAGCAAGCCTTGAGGGAATGCCATAACATCCCCCTTCTTAAGAGTTTTGAGGTAGACAATGTTGGCAGAAGAAATGAATCCAGCTAGGATGCTCCCTTCAATTACAACAAGTAATTCTGAAGCTCCAGGATGAGTGTGAAGTGGTATAACTCCACCTGCTGCTAAGTCCAAACGTGCTGCGGAAATGCCAAGACCGTTGAGACCAGCAAACTGAGCATCAAATGCAGGGGTCACTGCAGCTTTGATAATGTTTGAGGTGTTACCAGCAATGCCAAGGCCACTGTAAGCAAAATCATCTGCTGTGACCTTTGAAGGCTTCTTGCAGGAATATCCTGCAGGTCCAATAGGACCTGCATAATCTGCAACACAGAAATCTAGGACAGAAGCATGGGAGAAAGAGAGAAGAGAAAAAATGAGGGAGATAATGAGAATCATCGTTTATTGTAGATTGGTATGTTCTCAACTTAACTCTGAAGTAGTATTGATAAGGGGTTTGGTTACATTATATATTGTTAGAGCGGGGAGGGCATGGACCTCTTTTTTACCATTGCCATTGATTGAATTGCTTCAATATGGTTTAAAATGGATAGATTTTTCTCACCTATATCTATAAACGACAGAATTTGAGCTAGGATTGATGCATGTGAATGTCAACTTTTTCCCTAGATAACAACAAGGACCTACTTTTTGTTTGAATGCAATGGAAAACAGGCATCTTTCGAGTATCTTCTTTTACTGTAAAAGATATTATTTCTTCATGTGGTCAGTTGCTCTAATTTGCATGCGTGATTATTGGTACTGACTTAAACTCAAATCTCCTTCTGGTTAATGTGGTTCTTTTTAATTCCGGGTCAATCTGTCTTAAGTGAACATTGAACAAACATGCTCATTGTGATATTCATATTTATGCAGAACTTAGTAATGGACGAATAGAGATAACAGTAAAAGCACTGGGGGTTTAAGGGTAAAAGTGAAAATGTAATATTTGGACACAACAAAATTTAAATCCATTGACAATTTTTCGTCTAATCTTTGTAGTGTTTTGTAGCCAAATATATTTTTATTTTCCTAACCTTAACATTATCAACTACTCAACCAATAGATTGTTTTGTGGCATTATTATCTACAATCTATTTTCATCAACTAGAGTTTCCATTGAGTAGTGTTATGTTTCCTCATCTCAACTTGTGTCTAGATTAAGTGATCAAACAGATGAAATCACAAAATCAATTAGGGAAAAGGATTGCCGAGTCAATAAAGGGGGTTTGGGTAGTTATTTTGTATATCTAATCTCAGTGCCGCCATTGTACCAAAATAAAAATATAGTATTAGTAGTGAATTTGATTTTTAATTATACTTCTAGGACTAGATGGGGTGAACAATTAAACTTATCTTTACTATTTGAAACAACCGGTACACGTGCCACAATTACTTTTTACTATCCTAAATGGAATCATTTAAGGACTGAACCTGCTGATTGTTATACAAAGTTGTTTATTCCGTTACTATTAATTCGAGTTGGGGTCTACTTAAGTGAAACAGTTATTCAAATTTTACCATGTCCAAAAAACATTTTCTCTTCTCGACTACTCAATCATGATCTGTAAATGATGGGAAAATACCATGAGCCTTCTGTAACACTCAACATGTTCAACAGACAGCCTCTGAACGAAATAAATTACATTGGTATTTTCCACAGGTTCATATTTGAATGACTCTTATGGTGCCCTGAGGATCATAAGCAAATGATTAGTTAGCTAGTAGCCGGTAATCATGTCAAAATATCAACTATTCAATGATTTGGGGGGGAGGAAAGAAAATAGAAAAAAGGTGAAGTGCATTTCAGATCAGATCCTCTACACTTACTATTTATGTTATCCAAATGAGCTAACTCAAGAATGGACATTCATTTTTTTTTTTACTTTTCTACTTACCAAACCACTGAAACCAGAGTGTAAATGTAATGTTAAATGTTATCCAGATGTATAGGATATGTAGTAAAAAATGAAGAACATATGGTCCACATTGCAAAAGAAAGAAATTAAGGGCATAAAAAGACATTTTGACAGCTATCCCTTCTGTAAGTCTTGTTTACGTGGACATATATATGCGGTTGGCTTAAATTCCCCATCTTCTAGGGAACCTGGCAAAAAAGTCTACTTGTTGTTGTGTCCCGTGACTTGCAACTGAAGAATGAAAGATCTTCATATAATTTAATCATCTTTGCATCCCTTGCTCTTGGTCAATGGTCCCTCCTACAATGGCAAAGCGCTTCAAAATACTAAGGATAAGGTTCTCATTGACGAATCAATAGTGGCCATTCACTACCTACCAAATTCAACAAAAGGGTGGCTTTGATATCATTTTCATTGTCATAACGTCAATGTCCTTGTCGATTGCGTCTCTGAGATATTGCCAAGAGAAGCACTGCATGACTGCTAAAATTGTCAGAGATGATGAACCCAAAATAGATCTCTCAAGAAAAAAGGTGCAGGTTTCTCATATGTGTACAAATTATTCATGAGGCCATGCACGTTCCTTACCTTACCTATGTCTTCCATTTTTTTAAATCCGTTGAGTTAAAAAAATTCAATGATTCTACAGTCTAGCAGAAAGAAATCATCGTGCGGTAACTGACATTAGAAATTGATTGAATAGGCAAATAAAAAATCAGGACGTAGAGGATGTATGAATTATTTCTTAATTAGGGAAAAGTGGAGTGCTGAGTACATGTACCACAAGAGCATATACACTATAAACACTAATATGTCTTAGACAAGTCACAATATTTTCCACATTCAGTTTGGAGGGATATTTATTAATATAAGAAGATATGAATTATCATTTGTCGTATTTTTATGTCGGGTCACATTATTTGTGGTACAAGAAATGGAGGGATATTTATTAATATAAGGAGATATGAATGATCATTTGTCGTATTTTCGTATCGGGTCACATTATTTGTGGTACAAGAGTTGATAAATCATTAAACACAGAACCCAAAATTAAGACTACAGACATGTAAGATACATCATTGGAAATTGCTCTCTCCACCCAGCAAATAGGGGTGGATAAACGGACCCAGGTCCATGGACTAGCACGGGAGGCTCGCGGTCCGCGTGGGTAACAAACTAATTTTTTTAAACGATCCATGGTTATGTCGTATTTTTGGGTTCGCCCCGCTTAACCCACGGACTAGTGCATTTTTTGGCCTTATTACAATTAATTTTGATTTAATAATGTATTTTTTTTACATATATAAATTTTAAATAAAAATCATAGGTTTCATAAAAATTTATATATGTAAACAAATTAATTATTAGATCAAAATTAATTGGTATAAAATTTATTATATAAATTTATATGTGTATTAAATATATATTAAAAATTTTAAATGTTATATATAGTGACATTAATAATGTTATAACATAATTGATCAATTAATTTAATTAATTAGAGCGTGTGCTACATATTTGAGTCCTATATGAGATTCTGTGAAACCTTAAAGACTTCTTAATGGAACAAAGTTTGTGGCAGAAAAAACTTAGATGATTAACAAATTAGACAAGTTAGAATGTATCAAGTTACTTTTAGTTCAAAAAAATCATTTAGAACAATGTAAATATGTAGATCAAACAAGAGAGTTCTCATTATTATCATTTTTTTCAGGGCAAATAGCTTATGTTATTTTATTCTAAATGAAATACCGAATACAAATAGGAATGAAATTAAAATGTGCATACTGGCATAAGATCTAAACATCCTAACAAGTATACGAGTCACCTGATTTGCTTCTCTTAAACTCAACTAAAGAGTTTTGGATGTTATGAACATTATATAGAAAGCCAAATGGACATTAAAAATTTAAAATTAAGGGCGTACGTGCACTTAGATAGTTACTTAATTTGTTTAGGTTGTTCCGTTGAGGAAAGGATAATCCGTGTAGCCTATAACAGGATCTTGAGTGTAAAATGTGTTCCTGTTATACTTTGTGAGAGGTGCATGAAGCTTGAGCCTTAAAACCAAGTCTGGATTGGAGATGAAAAGACGACCATAGGAAACCAAGTCAGCATGGCCTTGAGCAACAGCTTCCATTCCCGAGTCCCTAGTGAAAGCACCACTACACATCAATGTTCCCTCATAAGCCTCTCTCCATTTCTCCATCAAATGAGCTTCTTCCTTTTCACTCACTGACCCGGTTTGCGCCAAGAGTGTGAACCGAGGCTGAGTAACATGAAGATAAGCGAGTTTTGTGCTCACTTGTTTCTGCAAATTGTTGAGTCTCTCAATCACTGCTAAGCCTAGCCCAAGTGGGTCAGAGTCAAAGCCATCATTGAAATCAATTGCTGGTGAAATTCTGAGACCAACTCTTTCCGCTCCAATTGCAGAGACAATAGCTTCAACCACCTGCGTTAAGAACCTGCACCGGTTTTCTAGTGATCCACCATATTCATCTGTTCTATCATTGATTGCATCCTTCAAGAATTGATCAATGAGATACCCATGTGCTCCATGAATCTCGATTCCATCAAAACCTGTATATATATGCCACATAACATTTCATCATATATGCATGCCTTGATAGTTTAATAGTAAGAATTAATATAAAAAAGTACTAGTAGATGTTATTGAAACAAATTAACTAATAATATAATGAATTACCTGCTCGAATTGCATTAATAGCTGCTTGGCGATAATGGTGCACTATTTCAGATATCTCAGAGGTGGTAAGAGCATGAGGCTCTGGGTAGAAGCCATGGGAGCCATCGGGCATCAGAATTTTCCACTTGTCTGATATGGGTTTGCTGGTGGACGAAATGGGTGCAGCCCCACCAGGCTGATACACTGTTTCACAAGTAAAGCAATCAATGAAAGTGCAAAATTCTGAGTGAACAAACACAGATAACTGAAAAACTGAATGTCATACCATATCAAAAACATAATTAAGGATGTTATGATATACGCACATATTTGTGTGCAAAATTAAGAATGGAGTTCACCACCAACCCTTTTGGTATATTAAGTGTGTGTTTAAATGAGTGTTGAGAAAATTGATTTTGAAGTAAAATTTAGTATAATTTTGTTTTCTATCAGAGAAGATACTTAAAGTTATTTAATCTCAAAATCAAATATAAATTATTTTCCATTGTAAAATTAAACATATGAAAAATTTCTTAAAATCAATTATGCAAGTGAAATCAATCACACACTAAAATTTAAGAATAAAATTTTCATACAATACAATGCAAACAAAAGCTATGAAATTATTATTATTATTATTATAACCGATTAGAATCAGTTATGTAAGAATCTAAAAAAAAAGGACACCAAATTGAGGGTTAGAATAATTAAGGGGCATGGATGAATGTTACCTGGATGTGAAGCACGGCCAACATGCCAGAGTTGACAGAAGATAATGCTGCCTTTGGCATGCACGGCGTCCACTACATTTCTCCATGCCTCTACTTGTTCATCTGAATATATCCCGGGAACATGAGGAAATCTGCATGTGATCAAATTAAAGTGTTCTTAATTACTGATCAATCACAGCTTCTATATATCTGTAAGAAAATATAGTAGTAGTAAATAAAGAAAGAAGAAATGCAATACCCAGAAGAAGTGGGAGAGATCAAGGTGCCTTCAGTGATGAGGAATCCACCTAGTGTTGATCTTTGAGTATAGTATTGAGCATGCGCTGGCAATGGAATCCCATTGAGGGCTCTGCATCTGGTCATGGGAGCCAATACCACCCTATGAGAGAGGTTGAATTTCCCCATCTTGTATGGAGAAAATAAGGTAATGGAGTTATCTGCCATTGTTCTAGTGTCGATTGATATGTTGAATTATGCAATCAATCAAGGATCAACTTTGTTATATATACTCTATACTGCATGGGATATATTATATTCATTGGGAACTCACGCGGTTTGACTTCCACGTACGTGTGGTCGATTCGCCACGTTCATATTGTTTGTTATTTATTAATGGCAAAATATTAGTAAGACTATTCTGTCATCATGCATGATGTAACTTTTCTTTTCAACCCGCCAGCCTCTTAATCAATTCCTGCGCCTACACTAATACCTACCCTAAAGATCATTTCTGTTTGAGCTGATATTAATTAATAAATGAATTAAAATAAAAATTACGTTAAATTTGTATACAAATTCAATAATAAAATTAAAATTTTAGTATAATAGTAGAATTACTTTTAAACATAGAAGATTTATTAAACTTTAAAAAGCATCTATATTTATGCTTAAAAAATTATTATAGATTACTTTTAAATGTTTTTATCCAATTTTGAAAAAGTAATATACAGTAGTATTTGACTTAACTTTTTCCTTTCTTTTATATCCTTATTTTTAAAATAAGAAATTGAGTGAAACATATTTATGTGATAATTAATTTTGATCAAATAATTAACTTTTTTTATATATATAAATTGTAAATAAAAACCATAGGTTTAATAAAAATTTATATATGTAAAAAAATACATTATTAACATAAATTTATTAATGTATTTTTTGACCTTATTATAATTAATTTTGATCTAATGTATTTATATATATGTATATATATATATTAAATAAAAATCATAAGTTTCATTTACGATTCATATATGTAAAAAAATTAATTATCAGATCAAAATTAATTATTACAAAATTTATTAGGTAAATTTATATGTGCATTAAATATACATTAAAATTTTAGTGTTATATATAACGATATTAATTATTTTATAACATAATTGATCCAATAACTCAATTGGTTAGAGTCACCGTGTATCGCAATTTCCGTCGGGATTGAGGTTCAATTTTGGTCGAGGATTGAAATAACTGGATTGCAAAAAAAAATGGGAGACTAAATTCATGAATTAAATTATAGGAAGATCAAATTTATAATTTTGTCTATCTTTTATATAATATAAAGAAAAGTGGATGAAAATGAACATAATTGATTTGATTAATATATAAATATATTAAAATGTGCCTGTAATTTTTTTTATCTTTCTTGAAGAAAAAGATATATTAACTTATAAGAGTAATCTATGAGAGACAAAGTGAACGTATAAGTAATTTTATGTTTTATTCTTCTATGCTTTCTTTTAAAAAAAACTTCACTCAAGATATTCAGGTAATATGACCAAAATATACTGACTAAAACAACATTCTTGTGTTATATTATATACATTTTTAATAAAATTATTCTTATCATAGGTTATCAGTACCTCACTTGGTTTAGATTTTTATACATGAATTAGGAACAAAAATGTTTAGATATCTAATATTATAATTTAAGGTAAATTGGAATACGATTATTTTTTATTATGTAGTCAAGTTGGGTTGAGTGACCGGATTTGAAATTCAAGAGTTCATTATGTAACCCAATTCTAATTTAGTGTACTAAAAAAAATCCAACCCAATCCGTAGAAATAAAATTGGATTGGGTTGAATTATATGGATTCGTGGATTGAGTGCAACGGGCTTACACCCATACTTCAGATTTCAGAACGTTATCTTTTTTATTGAAAGAATTTCAGAACGTTATTATAAACTTATTTTACCATCAACAAAATATAAAGCATATTAAATACGTTCCACTTGTAATGGCATAGATAGCCTAAATCTACAAAAAAATTTACATGACTGAATCGAGCTTTTATTGAGACAGAAGCTATACAGTAGCATTATAATTTTCCCAGGTTTCAATGGTTACATCGTTAATCTCTTGCTGAAAAAAGAAAAAAGCAAGATAGGTCCCTATATTAAGAAAGGGACAGACAGACAGAAATTGGATTAAAATTATTATACAAAGTAATTCAACAATAAGTACAGAGATGCAGCTTGCAGGTAATATAGTTAGATGACTATACAGGGCGAAGAAATGATGTCGGGCAATTTTGGGGGGTAAAGTATATAAGATTTTCATAATGAAGACATTCACTTGAGATTGGGATACTCTAATTATACATATGACGATATCAAAACTCAAAAAGTCAAAGAACATTACAGTTAAAGGCGTGCCCTTGGTTCCTTTGTCTCACTTTCTTTGCTCAGGAAAGGATAATCTGTGTATCCTATAACAGGATCCTGGGTGTAAAATGTCTTTCTGTTATACTTGGTAAGAGGTGCATTAAGCTTAAGCCTTAAAACCAAGTCTGGATTGGAGATGAAAAGACGACCATAGGATACCAAGTCAGCATGGCCTTCAGCTACAGCTTCCATTCCTAACTTCCTAGTAAATCCACCACTACACATGAATGTTCCCTCATAAGCCTTTCTCAAGTTCTGCATCAAACGAGTTTCCTCCTCTTCACTCCCAGGTCTACCTGACTCGGTTTGGCCATATGCTGTGTATCGAGGCTGAGTAACATGAAGATAAGTGAGTTTTCTGCCCAGTTCTTTCTGGAAATTGTTGAGTCTCTCCACCACTGCTAAACCTAGCTTAAGTGGGTCAGAGTCAATGGCATCAAGGTGATCAATTGCTGGTGAAATTCTGACAGCAACTCTTTCCGCCCCAATAGCAGAAACAACAGCTTGAACCACCTGCATTAGGAACCTGCACCGGTTTGCTAGTGATCCACCATATTCATCAGTTCGATCATTGATTCCATCCTTTAAGAATTGATCAATGAGATACCCATGTGCCCCATGAATCTCGATTCCATCAAAACCTGTATATGTCACATTTCATCATATATGCCTTAATAATAATAGCCAAATAACAACTAATGATGGTGAAGTTTTGTCTTCAGCTTCTGGAAACTAAATGTTAAACAACTGGTTTGAGTTGTGTTCCATTTAACAAACCCGCAAACACAAGCTAGTAATCTAAAGAACTCCACAGCAATAGATCTATAGACTAATTAATCTACATCCAGCTGCATTGAAACTGGTGTTATGCAACATTATATGTGCCAAGAACATATCACTAAGATGCATTGCCAGGCCAACCTTAACCCAGTAGAGTAAACTAGTGGAGGAAATTTTGGATAATTTATTGCCACCATTGTACAAAAAGAAAAATGGATAGGCCAACTTTACTTTTCTTGCACTTAGAATTGGAATCTACTATAAAGTCCTTAACAAAAGAGACGAAAATTAAAAACGCAGCATATCACCACCATCATGTCTATTCCTTAAATTTTCTTAGAAGTTACAAGAAAAATAGATCAGGTAATGGAAGCAGATCATGTACACATTTTACATAATGTCATGATGACAATCTAAAGACACTTGCATTTCAACATCATTAACATAATCTTAATTCAGAATATTTAGTAAGAATTCAAGAAACTAACCTGCTCGAATTGCATTAATTGCTGCCTGGCGATAATTCTGCACTATTTCAGGTATCTCAGAAGTGGCAAGTGCACGAGGCTCTGGATACACACCATAGGACCCATCGGGCAGCAGAATCCTCCACCTTGCTGATATGGGCTTGCTGGTGGACGAAATGGGTGGAGCCCCACCAGGTTGATACACTGTTTCACAAGTAAAGCAATCAATGGAAGTGCAAAATGAGTGAATCACTGAACAAACAGATAACTGAAAAGCACATGTAACATCAAGAAAATAACAAATCATAACTTTCGGTGCAATTCATTAAAATCAGCTATGTCAAAATCTAAAAATGTAGTATTAACCATTTGGCTCTGTAAAGTGAGTTAAGTAAGGAACAACATTTAATTAAAATTAGAATTTCATCTCAGTAATAACTAATAACTAATAAAGTAATATATATTTGCATTAAAACACAAACTGTTGATTGAAATTAAAAATACTTAAAGAACTGCACCTAAATTTTATCTTTAGAAAAGTTGTCGATGGTCAACACATACATACATTATCTTTAAAAATACTTCTCTGAACATATTCTTTATTATTGGTTGAAATATATTAAAAATTATAAATTTTAATAGGTTTCATTTCTCATTTAATGAACTTTTTTATGAAATGTATGTAAAAAAAAAATGTTAGAGAATGCATTACTGAGACTCTTCTACGAAATATTAATGATTGATTTTTTTTTATCAACTATAAAAGTCACTTAGTTTACTCTTTAAATGGAATGGTTAACTCTAGAGTCTAGAGTAGGACCAGAATGAACACAAAATTGATGGATGAAAATGAGGGGCAAGTTACCTGGATGAGAGGCACGGCCAACATGCCAAAGTTGACAGAAGATAATGCTGCCTTTGGCATGCACGGCATCCACTATGTTTCTCCACGCCTCCACTTGTTCATCTGAATATATCCCAGGCACATGTGGAAACCTGTATATCAAACCACCACTTTCATATTAATGCTCACTAAACAGTCCCACCATGACCAAACTAATCATACACATTCACACCTTAAAGAAAATACTAAATGAAGAAAATTAGTTACAAAGAAATGAGTATTACTTAAGTACAAAATGTATTCCTTCTTTTACGGTTTTGCTTATCATTATTTTTTTTTAAATGATTAGAAAATTGAAAATATTTTTTTATTAAATTTAGAGGAATTTCAAATAATGAAATTATTTATTTATTTTTAATTATTACCTAAAAATAATGACTTACGAAATCGGTTTTCATAAAAGATACAACAATTTGCATACATTCTATTTTTTTTTACTTGTTACATCTTTAACTTTTTTTTTTCTTCTGTTTCTTCGTTGGTAGTTGGTACACTTCAATCTTCATCAGTTGATCCACCCCATTGTTTAGGAGTGTACGTTCCCGTTACGCAAAGATAAAAGCCCATTAATTGCAGCAGTCAATATTTTAAACACGAGCAGCACTCACGCGGAATACACCACAGGACGCGTTGTTTGACCGTTCAATTTCATTAAAGGTTATATGGAGTTTTGAAAAAAAGAAGAAGAAGAAGAAGAAGAAGAAGAATATTTAGATTTGGTATGGTACAGTAAAAAATAGTTTTGCGTTGAAGCACAAGGAATAAATGTTTTTCTCGATTGACTAATGTTACACAGTCTTGCAATCAATAATATTTTTCATATTTAAATAAAAATGAATTATATAGTTAACATTATAAAACATCAAGTGATTTCTTTTTTTAATAATTAAAAATCATAAAAAAAAAAAATTATTCCCACCAACTAGCGCGTGTGTGGCGGTTAAAATAAATGAGATGCATCGTTATACAATAAAATATTACTACATAGAAACATGGAATTATGAATAGTGTATATGATTGTGTTCAAAAGAATAAAAATTGGAAGAGATTGGTAAAGTATACCCAGGAGCAGTGAGAGAGATCAAGGTGCCTTCGCTGATGAGAAATCCTCCTGGTGTTGATCTTTGAGCGTAGTATTCAGCAAGTGCTTCCTGGGGAATCCAGTTCAACGCTCTGCATCTTGTCATCGGAGCCAAAACCACCCTGCATAAAATCCAAGTCATAAAGAGGGGAAAAAAGAATAGATTTAAGAAAATAGTCATAAAGAGAACTAATAGGAAGTAAGGAAAAGTGTAGTGTGTGAGTGTGATGACCTATGAGAGAGGTTGAATTTAGGCATCTTGTAAGGAGAAAATAGGGTGTTGCTTCCTTGAGCAGTTGAATTATCTGCCATTGTTGTAGGCGATGCCTCTTGTGTTGAAGGATTCTTATATGCTGCTCCTGAATTGTATGGACCGCTGCTCCTTTTCTCTCTTCCAATATCCAATATAAACACTCTTCTCACTTTACTCTAATTGCCTCTCGGCTCCACTAAGTTTCCGGGTAAAGCTAAACTTAATCACCATTCATAATTAAATGTTTAATACTACTACTAGTATTAATTACGCACTCTTGTCCTTCTCCTTGTTGTTTAACACATTTTCAACACCAATAAAAATAATTAATTCGGTTAATTTTATTATTTTTTTTAACAAAATATTAGTACTAACATGATTATACGTGAACTTTTATTGTGTGAATTATTGGAAAGAAACTCTAATTTTAATTTTGATTATGGTATTAAAGTATTTAAAGAACTGCATTTTAGTTTTATCTTCTTTTTTTTTTTTTTAAAAAAAAGGTCATGTTAGAAATACATTGAGAAATACTAGTAATTAATAATAAAAGTAATTTTGAAACACATGCCTATATTTATGCTTTAAAATTATTATACATTACCTTTCAATTCAAACTATATAATTCTTTTAACACCAATGTTTTGTTTACATTTGAAGAAAATAAAATACACCAGAGGCCCAGAGCGTTGTGCCCCTTCGGATATGTTGACATCAAATGTAATAATGCGAGTTAAATCTAGCTAAGACTGCATTTTGGTTCTTTATTGGAATAGGCAAATTAATATTGAAAAGAAGTATACAGAGTTGGGCTTGAGTTACTAGTTTGGACTTTGGACTCCAGCCATCCATCTTTGAACCCAAATAATCTGAAACCAACTGTTTATTTTGGGGGACGGGTCAATATTGTTTATTTAATTGTAAAAATCATTTTAGTGTGTGTATAATTAGTAGTATAAATTTTCTGTCAGACACAATAGTTAAAATATTTTTCTCAAAAACTTTGACTGTTGATACAAAATATCTTTTTTTCCTTACAGCGATATACAAAATTTCTTTACCTCTTACACCCACAACTTTCACTATAATAACGCTTTCTTCTGATCAAAAGTATTTTTTTACGGTTCTTTTTCTTTTTTTTTTTTTGTAACATAAGGGAAAAGCCAGAAATAACTTGTTCTTGTTTCTTGACAATTCTAATCATAAGTATTCACAATCCACTTTCAAAATATTTCAGTTAACTTTATAATTTTTTTTAATAACTAAAAAACTTGTTTAATTATTTAATAAATATATTTTTTAATAATTTATAATATTTTTTAGACGCTACTTGTTCCATCATAACACTTAACACCTGTATACACAACATCAATGCTCCTTAATAGTGTTATCCTAATTAAAATCAAAGCGTGCGTTGTCCAAATTAAACTAAAAGTCCCACACAATACCAATACATTCAAACCATGAAATACTCTATTCTAAAAATCCACCATAATAACATATAAACAGTACGTCCAGACCATAGCTATTTTAGAACACCATGTTAGTTCATATCAGTTCACACATTGAACTCCAAATGTTAGAGTAAGATACAAAAGTGATATTGTAAAACTGTATCATACGGAAATAATTGCTTTGCTTCCAACAACATAAGCCACTTATCAAATCTCGTATCTCGTGTCTGTGTATATGTGATTACTCTTTTTTAAAATTTCGGTTGCTAATGCTAATAACACCATCAATATTGTTTTTTAAAATTATTAACCTATTAGATATAACACCTTACATATAACTTTTAAAGTATATATATCATAAGAGTCAATAATTTTTAATGACATGGCAACTTATGGTTTGTTGAAAGTGTATTTTTTATATTTTAATAAAATTCTCATTGAAAACTTAGATTTGTATAATAATTTAGATTTTTTCTAGTTAAAATTTATAACGTAAGAAAACAAAATGTGAAAACGAATTTTGTTTACATTTAGGTAAAGTCTCTCTCTCAAAAAAAAAAAATCAATTTAGAAAACCATATATATTGGTGTAGTTTTTAACTGATCTTTGCAATATTTGTATGGACGGGGTTGCTTGCCGCTTTTTACAATGATGACGAGGCTAAACTAAAATGATATTTTAAAACATTTTATTGATAGAATAGAACGAAAGAGCATATGTTAATTGGCTTTCACTTTCCATTTGGCTAAAATAGCAATGTTCTCAACCTTTAATTTGCTACATGCCTCGACTAATGCTTTAATTAAATATGTCATTTTTCCGATGATGCTAATAATCAATATCGAAACATGCTTTTCTCTGAAGTTTTTATGATCATACATATCACTAACGCTCCCATCAACATGTGTAATTAGCACATTCCGAAGCTAGCATACTAGTCAAAATCCAACTTGAGTGTAACTAACTTGGTTTACAGAAGTTCTCTCTCATTCTAACTTTGTAAGTTGAAACCATATATATTTATAGACCGGGGGAATTAAGCTAGAGTTGAATGTAACTAATAGGTCTAATAATTTGTACGGTATATGTAGTTTCTATTTGGAAAAATCATCCAATATAATAAAAAGAGAATGTTAAGTGTACACTTTTAAAATGGGGTGTAAAATTGAAAGGAAAAGAGAGATAGATAGATAGAAAAAATAAAAAGAAGGAAGAAAAACTAGTAAATATGACAAATGATGTAATGAAAAACGAAAAAAGAGATGAAAAAAATGGGCGAGAGTGAATTGGAAGTAAATATAAGTCTTTAATACCAAGGGGATTGGATAGAAATAACTGGTATTTCTCATTGCGACCAATCAAGGTTTTAAGTATTTATTAAAAAAATATTCATATTTAATGTTTAATCGTATGTTGAACAAGGTTATACACAAAAAAAATATTTGTCAAAAAAAAAAGTTAAATATAATGAAATACTTTTGTAAAACTATATTGCAAATGTAAAAATGAATAGTCTTTTTCAATGTAACCAATCAAGATTTTAAATCTTTTGTTAGAAAAAATATCCGTTTTTAGTGTTTGATTGTGTGTTGAATAAGGTTATATATAAAAAAATATTTGTGAAAAAAAAATTAAATATATAATAATAAGGATCCATAATGACATACTTTTGTAGAACTCTATCTCTGGAAATGTATAGTTGATTTTCTCAATTTTTTTATGTGAGAATTAAAAATGGTATTAGTTACTAGAAAATTTTACTTAAGGTAAAGAATAGAAAATAAATAATAAAAAAATAATATAAAAGAAATACATTATTATTTAATTATAAACTTTGTGTATGATAACTGTAAATTAAATTGAAAGATTGTTTTTTTGATACAATTGAAAGATCATTTTGATAACAAGTATTTTGGTAAACCCAGGATAGTTGAAATAATACAGAATTTTGATCATTGAAAAATAGAAAAGAGAAAAAAAATGCTTTTTAAATGATTTAATAACAGATATAATTTTTAAAATAACTTTTAGAATTAGAAGTTGATATGAGAATGGAAAAATAATTTTGAAGGATTTTAGTATAATGATTCATATTCTCTCTTTAAAAGATTAAAAAGAAAACATTTTTTAAATGTTTGAAGGATTACAAAAAAAAAATGACTTACTTTAAATTTTTCCTTTAAATTTCGGAATCATATAACATGATATTTCCTTTCACCTTTTAACCATTACTTTGTCTCCTCCGATCAAATTAGTGAATAATTTTATTTCCTTTATTCAACAAATCACTGAAGCGAAGAGGTATAAATAAAAACTCTGCAAGCTGAAGCGGCACAGTACAAGTACAAATGAAAGCAGGGTTTTCCCAACAGTTGTTTGTCAGATTGTGCAATGATGTTTGCCATCAGTGGAAGAAGATAATCCCCATGGGGCCCCACCAACATCACCACTGCAAAGAAAGTCCACATAGTTTGCTCACTTTCATCATATTCAAGCCATTCATCTTTTTATTCACTAATCCTAACTAATTTGGACTTTGCTTTTCGGCAATTTCGATTATAATAACCATATAAGCTTGCAATGGAAAAGTAAGAGAAGAAAATAATGCTCGCCCTTGTTAATTAATACTCCTAGTCACCTATTATGGTTTTTTATTAATAATGGAATTCAAAAACATCTTTTACTAAAATTGAATAAGGAGAAAGAAAACGAGACATTTAATTGTTGAATCCTCCACGTTTGACCAAAGATTATTTGGAATGGTTGGGGAGAACAAAGTCTGCGCATTTAACATTACTCATTGAATTACAACTACCTTTAATTTCCCAGTTGTTTTTCAAGGTTTCAGAATTAGGATTAAAAAAAATTTTGTTTTTCAATTCGATGAAAACAACATTATCATCCCCATCCACCTTCCATACTGTGCATGCATTTTCAGTTTTTCTCGCAAATGACAATCCTTTTTGCCACTCGAGAAACGGCCTCGTGACCTCGTCACCATAAGTTGATAATGAGTAAATTATGGTGAATTTTCTTGAGATTTAAGAGCATATTGCTTCAAGTTTATGGAAAATTTTATTATAAAAATATTTAATTTTAGAGATTGTATAAAAAAACAGAAATGTCATTTTTTTGGTAATAATCATAAAAAGATATTTTTGTTTTAGAAATTAAACAAACACATCACAAATTAAAGTGTTTTTTATACATAAAAAATGAAACAAAGAGGCTTTTAATAATCTAATTCTAGAACATTTATTAGACGTGTCCCATAAATTACCTCACATTATTGGGCCCACTTTCTCTCATCACATGAAACACTAGTCAAGATGGTATTGCTTAATTTCTTTACTAGGTCACACAACTCTGCTGGTAGTACTTTTTACGTGGAAATGTTGCTTAAGTTGAAAGATGTTTTACGAAATTCTTATTAGAGTTTTTTTTAAAGATAATTGTTGTAAAATTTAATCAATGTTTATAATAATTATGATTAAGTAATAATGTAAAAATTCTTTAATCTAAGAATATGTGCATTATTTAATTTATTTAAAATTACCAATACTTATTTCAATTAAAAAAATCTAAATTTCCTTCGATAATTTATTTCTGGACCAATAAAGGAATAAAGGAATGCTAATGATAATTTATCTGAACTTTCTTATTTATAGAAAGATACTCACTAAATAGTTTAATAAAGTAAAACAGGCAAAGATAAACGTTATGACATTTTCTTCGGTTTTGATTATAAAAAAATTAAACAAAAGACATATTTCCTTAAATTGTGTGATTTTTAATTAAAAAATAAATATTTTTTAAAAAATTATTATTTATTGGAACTTAATTTTAAACATAAAAAGATTTTTAATCTCATTGAAAAATATTTGAATAGAACTTTACTAAATAGATCATATATAATTAAAATTGACTTATATTAAAAAAAAAAAAAGGAATTTATTGCTGCTAATTGGAGACCGGAAATAATATCCTTAGAAAAGGGAAGAGGATGGAAACCAGAGAGAATCTTAGAAGTGAATATAGCAACGAGTGAAGGCAGTAAGCAGCAGCAGCGGCTAATACAAAACAAAGAAAGGCGTGCAAAATAAGAAACTGAGCTTCTTCTCTTCTCTTCCTCTTTGCGTTCCATCACTTTCTCAACTTGTCTGTCCTTTCGTTCCACCCTTCAACCACTTCTCAGTTTTCCCTTATTATTATTATTGTATTTTCCTTTTTCTTCTATCTTTCTGTTCCATCGATCACCTCCAAATCCAATTATATATTTATATTTTTCACTCCGCAACCCAACACTACCTGAACCAACTTCTTCATCAATTTATTCTCCCTAAAGCTTCGCCAACGGCCACCCCAACTCTCTGCTTTCCAGCTTCTTCCTTTCTTTTGCTATTTCGAGGTCAATTTTCCTTTTCTCTGTCATTTTTTTACCGCTTCAATTCGTATCGTATTGGGGGAGGGGGTTCTGTTACTGACTAGTATGTTGTGCTTCCATTCAATTACATCTTTTTTTTTCCTGTGATCATTGTTTTGTTTCGTTCAATTGGCGCGTGTTTTCTTCCTCTATGTTTCTCAGTTAGCGTAACAGACTGAGCAGAGCATGAAAATTGAAAATGGAAGATATTCACTTCCTCTTTGGGCTTTTTTGTTTAATTAATTTTATTTTATAAGTAATCCAAGTTATTTTTTAGTTATGTGGAAGCTTTTGCTTGTATGGGAGACATAGGAAAAATGGGATATGGCATGATTAGTTGTGGACCCAGTGTAGACTACGTTCATTGTTCATTTGGTATCGTATGTTCAGTTGGTGCAGTTACTAGCAATAAAATAGGCTGCTAACATCACCTTTAATCACTTAAGTAAAGTCTTTTAAGAGTTGTTGGCTTTATTTGGTGAGTGTCACCTCCTCCCCCCCCCCACTATTTGATGGACTTCACATCCCAACCTATGACACCAATAATGGGGGCAGCACTTTAAACTGGATGCAGCTCTGAGAATTCTTAAGCAAATAAAGTTGCACTCTTGCCATTAGCTATAGCTTCTCACCTAGTGGTAATCACTTGATCGGTTGATACAACAAGAGTAGTAATTGATAAGAATAGCAAATAAATTTGAAGTTTTTACTTTTACCACACAATGCCTTGTGAGTTAGCATACTATAATCCGTGCTCAAGAGTTTCAGCTTTTGGTGGCTCATCACTATAATTGTTCTTAGCTGTAATTATGCTCCTGAATTTTCATCTTTTAGAATGGATTTTAGATTTAATGTAGCTCTACTTTGGAAAGATACTTTATTTGAGTTCATGTTGCTTACATGAAATTCTTGTTTATTTGCGTCATTGAATGTCATGTCACTGAAGGCACAGATGACTGGAATTTCAAAGGAAGAAGGGTCAGCTAGTCCAAGTTGGGGTGCTTCATTTTTTATGCAGACAAGAGAGGAAGTGGCTAGAGCTGTTGCAGCTGCTGTTAACCCTCCAATGTCGTCAAAAGATGATAATAGTGGTAGCCAACTTCAAAGGCTGCAGTATCAAGTTGCAAAAATGTTAAAAGGCTTTTCTCACCCTCCTGATGTTGAAACAACAAATTACAATCCTGAAATCCTGACTAGTCTGAAGCGTCAATGGGCTGCAAACTTTCAGTTGCAGTACATGGTATGGCACAATGTACCAGATTTACATGTTCCTTCTAGTCCTTTGGGTATGAACTATAAAGAAAGTTTAAGTTGATTGTTATTGTAGTATCTTGAAACACTTGGTTTTGAATGCTCCTCTTCCTTGGAAGTTCAGCCCTTGCATCTATTACTTATTTGAACTTTCAGCTCTTCACTCTCAATGTCATTATAAGCTTTTACGATTTATATGTTTTTGTTAGCAATAACAACTGGAATTCTAAAGGGGATGGGATAAATCATACACACACACGCAAATACAAGAGATTTAATGAGGTTTGGCAAGTGCGCCTATGTCCTCGGAACTATTGTCCCTCGAATGTTCTCATATACTCTATTTTATCTGAGTTCACAGGACCATAGGTCTTGGAAGGAACCTTCACGACTGTTTGAAAGCATGGTGGTTGTTGGACTTCCTCCTAATTGTGATGTTCAGGCACTGCAAAGGAAATATGTTGATAGAAAGTTTGAAGGCTCTGGTAAATTGAGAAGTGCACTCGGTTATCAGAATCAATCTCGTGTAGAACCCAATATTGAACCTCAGGTTGTGATCTTTGGTGGCAGATACTGAACTTTTATAATTGTTATATTTATTGCCAAATGGTACTAGAACTAATGTTAATTGTATTACCATTCAAGTTTTTCTACAACGATTACTAGAACTTCATTGACTGCTGTCTTTAGTATTAGTTGTCTTCAAATATATATATGGATCAAGAACAATATTCAATTTTTTCAGGTCTTATTTGTTTACCCTCCAGAAAAACAGCTGCCTCTTAAGTGCAAGGATCTTCTTTCTTTCTGCTTCCCTGGAGGCTTAGAGGTTAGATGTATGCTTGATGAACGTCAATCTTTTCTTCCTTCATTTTCTATGTCAAAATATTATCATTATTAATATAATGAAAGCTATATGTAGATGAAAACAGAAATGACTTAAAGCATTGAGCTTTTTCCCCCTGAAATTGAGAATAAAAATAGATGTCAACGAGCTTGTAGCTTCATTGGCACTGGCCCCATCTGTAAGATTGGGGTGTTTTTTGACGATGTTGGAGGTTCCATCTTCTACTCACCTCGGGTGTAGCATAAGACATAAGTGGCAGTGGGTAGGGTGGGGGTAGGGTGAGTAAGAGAACATCATTTGTGTTTGTGTAATATATTAAATATTAAATTATGTCCATTTACCTAGAGTGGGTATCCACTGTTATTAAAGCATAGTAACTGACAAATTGGAGTGATCAATAGTGACAATATTGCCTGTATTTAAATTATTTGCATTAATAGTAGTTTATGTATTTATACAGTGAATAATCTATGGAGTCAGGCATCTATTTGTCTGTCTTGTCTTACATTTATTTATTTTCATATGTGAATAATTTATGTGGTGCTTCTGATTAGTTTTAATTTTGTTTGATGTAATTTTAGGTCCGTGCTGTTGAGAGAACCCCTTCCATGAGTGAGTTGAATGAAATTCTTTATGGGCAGGTATTTTTTTTCCTTGCAATGTTAAGCTTTGAACTATATTAATTTATGCAGATTATTTTCTTAATTTAGTATTTGATTAATGCATGATTATATTCTTCCTTGTATTCTTGAGTGATTGACTAATTATTAACTGAGTCCAATATGTCAAAGCATTTTTAGACACACAGGCCATTCAAGTTAAACCCACTAGTACACACTCTCCTTCACTCTTGGACAAGGGTCTTCTGCAAATTCTAATATGGTATTGAAGCCTGTATCCAACAGAAAATTTGAAGACTAAAGAAAAGAGACTGGCCCAGAAAAATTGAAAAGCCCAAAGTAAAAAAGGGGGTCGGACCAAAATAGACTCAGGCCTCTAAAACTCAAGGAGCATCCAAATTCTTTATAATCAGATTTTGTTTACTCTGAAGTGTTGTCAACCTTTGTATTTGACACAGTTGAAGGATATCTGATAGAATCAGATAGATCCTGGTTTTTACACTGGGATTAAAGAGAAATGTATACTTGTGTAGAGCAGTTTTCTTTTTACCATAACAGAAACAATATTAATAACTGATAGAATAGAAAAAATAATTTAGAGATAACTCAGAGAAGCAAGAATGCTACTCTGCCCGTAGTCAAAAGCCTACAAGAAATTCTCTACAGCTTTGATGCCTCCTTTGGTCCCCCATTTCATCCCTTATATTCTTTCCACTCTGCATGCTCCCCTCACTCCCTTCACCACTAATCTGCTGCCACCTGTCCATTCTATTAGGATCCTCTCCAACAGACTCCTCCACCTCAATCCCCATCCTGTCCTTGTTGTTTCTGTCCCTCTTTGGGACACCTGAACTGGGGGTCCATCAGGACCAACTATGAGGTGCTCATCAATATCTATGTTGTTAAATATTGGTAACTAACGGTCTGTTTGTGTATTGCAGGAACACCTTAAACAAAGGGATCTGTCATTTGTATTCAGGTTACAGGTATAATCTTATTGTTACTTTGTTGCCACTGTTACATTTTCCTCTTTTGGTCATTGTGTGAGCTTTTGCTATTTTTCTTAATATCAAAATATTCTAGGGATGGTATTTGGAATACATGCAACCTTTTCAAATTGTATTCTAAAACTATATGTGGGAATGTACTCTTCTCATATATTTCTGTCTCTCTTTCTTCTGGATGGATCTTTCCTTATTACTATATTATATAGCCTTAAGAGTAGTTTGAGCACTAGTTGATAACAAGCCATCAGTAGAGATTTTTTGCGGGAGCAGTTTTAGGGATTCTTTCATAGTAGGTTTGGATCCGCTGGAGCTACGTACGAATGATGGTTATGATGTCTACCTCCTTATATGATGCAAAAATAACCTCACATTTGCTAGTGCTAATTGTGTTTTCATCACGTCATCCTAGATATAAACCCTCAAATTGCTACCGGTGTAACTTATTTGTTGGTTTTTAGAGTGCTAGCAAGTAGCAACACACTCTATTATTGGTTAGAATTAATCGAAAACTACAAAATCAAGAGAGACTCATTAAATAACAAGTGGTCCCCACAAAAAAAATGTGATTTCCTATAAATTTCAGCTAATTAGGAGTGTGTTCAAAAGAGTGTGTTAGAGAGAGTGTTGCTAACATTTCTCTTAAAATAATGCATGCACTGTTTGGTGGAGTGGATTTGGAAAGAAAAGAAAGGATATAGTTGATGTGTTTGGAGTATAGCCTTTTTTCTTGATGTGCATTGGGGGTCTAAACCTAGTGTGGGGAGGGGTATGTATGCTGTAGTGCAGGCCAAAAAGTAACCCTGGATAATTCCTAGGAGGCTTGGATCAAGTAGTTCCCGAAGGCACTTGTTGTTAATTGAGCCAGAGTGTACTTTATATATATGCATAAACCATTTATATTGTTTTCTTTGCAAACCTACCCTGCCAAACAATGCCTTGTTCATTTTTTTATGTTGAAACTGTACTGGTTACCTCACAATGTTACTTTCTTTTTTTGTTTGTTATTTTACCTTCGAAGGGTGCTGACAACTCAACACTTTATGGGTGTTGTGTCTTAGTTGAAGAACTAGTGCAAAAGCCCTCTGGATTGCTTTCTCTGATTTCTGATAAGCAGCCTTCTTACTCGTCTTTGAGACGGCATATATTAACCACTCAGAGATGTTACTGCATACTTTCAAGGCTCCCAGCTTTTGATTTGCTCTTTGGTGTATTGAATAGGTAGGTATATGTGATGTATTAAATTTTTAAAGGATGGTCAGTAAACAGTAGGTCTGTTTTGCACTCCTTGTATGCATCAAAACATTAAAAAAGTATTAAGTATTAATCTGTAGTACTTTTGAAACATTATATGTATGGTAGTATTTTGCGAAATTGAATTGTCAGTGTGCTCAACTAAGCATATTGATGTGAAGATAAACTCATAAGAGAAGGAATATTTGCACTTCATCAAATTAATGCATTATAAAACTAGTTGAGGGTTTAATGAACTCATAATAAGATATTTAAAAGACGGCCAACATATGTACTTGCCTACTTGGGCAGAATATGCACACACATGTGCGCACACCCTCACATACACATCTTACCACAGTTTTCTGCAGGAAATAAAGAAATACTAACTGTGTTTAAATTGGTTGATCATAATATATGCTCACACGTTGTTTACTTATGCACGAGACTTAAAATTGTTTACTTTCTAGCATGATTGGAATTTGTGGTTTTATGATTTTTGCTTATTTCATTGTGCTAATATCTCTGTAGCATCTTCACACAAGAAAGGCTAGAGCGTTTGACAAAAGGTGTTGGAGATTTAAATTTAGAATTTGATGAAGGTAACCATAAGGAAGAAAACCTAGAGGGCTACTCAGACAGTGTTTTGGTGAGTGATGAACCAATAGAAGACAGACTTGGTGGAAATATGGTAATTTCTCAATCAAGAGTAGGAAAGTCTACACCTGAAAATATTGTGGATGATGGTCAACCAGAGCATCTAATGGTTGATGGGGAGCTGCAGCCTTATAAGGAGAGAATCAATTATGATGATGTCTTGCTTACTGATCCTGTAAATGATAGGACAACAGCCAAAGAAGATTCTGGCCCTGCAAATTCTGAAAATAGTGATCACTATGGAGATGCTTTTGGAACCAACAAACAATCAGAAGACAAACATTTACCTAATGCTATTTTGCCCCTCCTGCGCTATTGCCAGTATGAAAGCTCTGAATCTTCCTGCAGGTTCATGTCTCTGGAGCTTAATTGTTTTATTAAGAAATAAGTTTTGTTTTACTTCTGGTGTGTTTATTCTCTTTCTCTAGTATATATAGTGTGTTTGATCTTTTGTTGGAATGAAATGGTCTCTCTCTCTCTTAAGGAAAATGTTTGAATCCAAAGCTTGCTTTCATCCCTCCATTTTTGTTTATCCGTTTCTAAGTAGAACCTCCTTGACAGACATGCACAGGGATTGGAGTTCTCTCTTTTTATTAATGTCCTTGCTTTGTATGTGTTGTTCTTGTGATTCTTCTTTTGCCTTTATCATTTGATTTCTTTTTCTTCAGAGAATAACTTATTCGCCTTTTTCGTTATATTTCTTATTTATTTTGTTCCAATAATTTTCAAAATTTATTAAAAAAATATTATGGTGATTTTGCAGTTATCTTATATAGGACAATTGTCCTGAATGAAATAATTGGCCCTTTCTACTTGGTGATTCATCTTAAACACATGTTCTGCCTTATTATGTAGTTTTCAAGGCTCGCCTTGTGAAGACCGAAATTTTAGGAGTGATGTTGATGATAATGAGACAGAAGAAGCATCTTTCTCCGGCCAAGAGGATTTAAACGACTTAAATGATATTCTTGAATGGGCCAAGGTTTGTAGTTTGACAAGCACATATAGCTGTTTTTGCCTTGTCAGTTGTCATTCATGAGGATATTTTGTAGCTGACGGTAATTTATCAATTCTCAGGAAAATAACCACGGACCACTACAAATTGTAAGCGAGTTTTACCGTTTAAGTTGCCCTGCCAGGGGCTCATCACTTACATTTCATCCTTTGGAGCACTTGCATCCCTTGGAATATCACAGATCAGCTGAGACAGTTCTACGTCTTGCTGGTTCAACAGTTGATTTGAAAACGTCAAGTACTGGTCTGGGATTAGCTGATGTATGTTGTCATAATAAATTTTTAGTGGATAAGTTTGCTTCCATTTCTCTTTAGATTTGAAATTTCAGTATTCTAGGAAGCATTTTGTTTGATAGTCACATGTTTATGGTAAATACAGTACTTCATTGTTGTTTGTTAATCTCAGGCACACATTGCTCTTCTGGTGGAAGAGGCAAATGCATTATCTGTATGGGCTGTAGCTTGCTTGTGCGGTACATTGAGACTTGAAAATGTATGTTTTATTTTATGCTTATGTCCAAGACTTTATGAAATCTGTTTTGTTTCCATATATTGTTAACATCATCATGCTTAGATTTGGCAGCATCATTTCAAGGTTGAGCTTATATGCAGGTAGAGGGTTTTTTGTTGGGAGGGGGGGGATGGAGGAGAGGAGGAGGACTTCTGCTCTAGCTGTAACATGAGTGCTAACTTTATCATGATTTCAGCATTTAAGGAATTTGTGGATACATCTTTTACAAGTAAAATCTGTTATCTGTGGAGTTACTTCTTTATTAATAGCTATGGCTTCTATATTCAAGATGAAGATCTTGTAGGAATCGTTAACTTAATCACCTCTACTGTAAGCTAAATTAGAGACACAATAATGCATTTCCTAAAGTTGAAATGCAGTTAATAGTGATTGAAGTGTCATAGTTTCATAATGCCTGTATACGATTTGGTTTAATTGATTGTGTGGTCCTTCTGCACTCTGCAGGTGTTAACATTCTTTGCAGGAGTTCTACTAGAGAAGCAGATAGTTGTTGTCTGTTCTAATTTGGTATGTCTTGTACCTAAAATTAAGTTTATAATGATCTTGTGACAGTGATTAATGTATCCTATTCTTTTTATAATCACCATCATCTTTTGTAAAGTTATATGATCATTGGTTATATATGTTCCCCTGTTGTTAGGTCCCTGCATTATTAGGAACATTAGTAGTTATATTTTTATTTATATTTCTTCTCATTGTTTTCCTTGCCTGGTACAAATTCTTGTGCATATGTTATTTTGCAGCTTATTTTTAATGTTAAAGTCATGTCCATGATTTGATTATCTTGCAACAGTGTTCTTATTCTCTAGTTTTACAAATTAGTCATTCTCACAATGAAATATGCATATATATAATTATCTGGATTAATATGGATAATTTTGCTTCACACTCAATCTTTAGGGAGATAATTTGGTAAATTTAACTGCAAAAATCATTTATATTTTTCCTTGGTACATATTAGAAATAATTTTGCTGGCTTTATTTATACTTTTTAAAATTTTCTTTCATGATCAGGGAATCCTATCTGCTTCAATTTTATCAGTTATTCCACTAATCCAGCCTTACCGGTGGCAAAGCCTGCTAATGCCAGTTTGGTTTCTTTCTCTTTTCTCTATTAAAGTGAATGTGAATTTTACGTGTTAATATGTTATTAATTTGTATATTTCACCTTATGGTATTTGATGAGAACATGTTCTTCCAGGTTTTACCAAATGACATGCTTGAGTTTTTAGATGCACCTGTCCCTTATGTAGTGAGTATTCAGTTCTTTGCTTTAACTTATAAGAATATTATCTGCTTGAAGCAGGGCTCTGAGGTTGCTTTTGCATTTTAAATTATTTTGTTCTTTTAAATACGTTCTCAGTGCTTTGCCCTTGCATTTGTCAATTTATTACTTGGTTATTGATATTGGATATAGAGGAGTTCTAGGAACACACTCTTACTAACACTCTCATTGGTTAAAATATATTGAAAATTACAAAATCAGGAGAGACTCATTAAATAGGATGTGCAACCCATAATTTTTTGTGATTTTCAATAAACTTCAACCAATAAGAGAGTGTGTTAGAGAGTGTATTCTTAGCATTTTTCATTGGATATATTACTTTGAAGCTGGTCAAACTTTTAGCATACATTGGAAAAAAAACATTAGATTTGCTACTAGAGTGAGCAGTTTTAAATTTGGTTTCAAGTTCAACTGTTTTTTAACTTAATCTTTCAATTGATAATACCATTTGAGATGTCTCTGACTGCCTACAAAATTAATTTATAGGTCGGTATTAAGAACAAGACCAGTGAACTTCAGTCAAAGTTTACCAATGTTATTCTGGTTGATGCTGATAGAAACCAGGTAAAAATCAAATCCTTTTTATCTCAACAATTTTTCTAACACTGGTATGCATAAACTTTTCTTTCTTATAATTCTAAAGTCATTGCTTTAAATGAAGGAAAGCATTACTCTGCCTATTGTTAATTTTTGTGCTACTGTATGGTAATGCTTTTTTATGTTTGCTTGTGAAATACATTCAATTTTTATGTTTTTGGTTCCTTTTTTTTACATTCAAGTTTTATAAATCTGTTGGCAAATTAACATTTTGGGCAATAACATAAAGAGGAAAGAATTATATGTTAATCAGAGAACAGTATATTTCTGTAATTATGTGTAATTATCCTTGTATTTATGACACCTAATATGAATATATGCTGTCATGTAATTCATCAAGTGTCTGTTGTTTTCTCTCTCTTTACAAGTTGATTAGAGAAATAGATGGGGTAGGACTTCTGTTGAAAAGATGGTAAGAACTCACCTTAGTTGGTTTGGGCATGTGTAGAGAAGATTTGTAGAAGCTCAAGTAAGGAGAGTAAATAAGATGGAGGTAGCTTAATTGCTAGATGGAAAGGAGGGAGATCGAGAAAAACTATAGGTGAAACCATTGAAAAGGATTTAGAGAACCTGTGTTTGCTTAGACCGTGTAGTGTGGCCATTCAATTTTAGTAATTTGATAATTTAATTTGCAAGTTTGATTAATTAGTCAAATGATACTTCATTTGCTGACCGTGTAACCCATGGGAGAAAGAGAATTAAGAATTTGGAGGCTAGAGTTGAAGCTTAGGATTGATTAGGTAAAGTGGTTAGATGGGTTGAATATTTTATATCCTAAGTTCCTAATGATTTGTTGTGGGTTTGAAGATCACAGAAAGAGCTGCCTTCTAATTGCTGTTTTGTGTTTCTATGATTCCAAGACTGCTAGCCCTTTATTTTCACATACAACACAATTAATTGCTTTTCATGTGCTTATCTGCTAACATTAGTGTAGACACACAAGGTTTCTTTAATTTCTTATCACATTGCTATTATGTTGCAATAGGTGAAGTCACCAACAATACCCCAACTGCCAAGACAGAAAGAGCTAGTCTCTTCTTTACGTCCTTATCATGCAACTCTTGTAGGAGAAAGTTACTTGGGTAGGAGAAGACCAGTATATGAATGCACAGAAGTGCAGGTGAGCTCATTTTAATGAAATCATTATTATCCATTATTACTGTTCCTGATTTCCTCTTTATTGCTCTCTGTCTCTCTCATTCTTTACTTTTGGACTCCTTTGGTATCTTGATTAATTAGACTAGACACTAGTCATGCTTACATGTATTTTGTCAAAGCGACTTAATATCCATTTTGCAAGAAACATTTATCCAGTTTCTTAGTAGTTCATTTTGTGATGCATCCTCAGATATTTCTTATTTTTCAGTTGTTTCTGTCACACTTGGCAATGTCAAATTGTCTCAACATTTAAGTGTGTTCTCATGTGTGTTAGTTTCCCTACAGATTGAAGCTGCGAAGGGGTTCCTTTCAGTGTTAAGATCTTACTTGGATTCTCTTTGCTATAACATCCGTTCTCACACAATCACCAATGTACAATCCAATGATGATAAGGTCTGTGTTTTAGTCTCATCAACAAATCAAGTTAGACATTTTGATATTTATCTCAATTGTTTAAACCTCTCTGAAAAATGAAAATAAGGATTTGACTGAGAATTGTAATTTATAACCAACTTGGACTTGGTCTTATATTTACCCCTAAAAAAGGATCAATTATGGATGGCTAATTTATACATGCCATATTCAAGTCAGTTCTTCATACTTATAATTTTTCCTTTGATCAAATAAAGCAGAGTGAAATTGTTTCCAATAACCACCTTAATTTGCTGATAATACTTTGTTGGTGATAATTTCAAGTTCAGTGATATGAGTGACCCAAGTCCTAGACCGTCTAGAGACAGCTAGATAAGCTTAGGTGTGCTATTTACATAATCCATCTAATTCTCAACTTTTATCTGTCACCTTTAGCCTCTTCTATCAAAATAATGATGTCTGGCTTTGCCTTCTGCTCAAGTTAATTGAAACAAGATTATGTATAATTTTAAAATTTGTAACTGAAAGGCATGCGTTAAAGTTCCATCATTTATAAACAATTCTTTGCATCGAATATAACATATTCTAGTCAGTATGAGGAAGATCTGAGATGATGGTTTGTACCTTCAGGTATCATTGCTTCTGAAGGAGAGTTTCATTGAGTCGTTCCCATATCGTGATCAGCCTTTTATGAAGGTTTGTTTCTTCTTGAGCTTACACCATACCTTGTGCTAAACTATATATGCAAAATTTAGTCAAATTTTCTTTTAAAATTCAAAATGGTCATAATTGACTTGCAAATTATCTCTGATTTCCTGCAGTTGAGTGCTACTCTAAAATCTGCACTTGGTTTGTAAATATTATTCAAACTTCCTGATTATTAATTTCTCAGATTGCAACTATTGCACAAAGCTGTATTTTCACAACTATTGCACTGTCTAAGCTGTATTTTGCTAAACTTGTCTTTTTAAAAATAAGCGGACACTACCTTTCAGGCTGAGAACATGAAGAATTTGTTAAGTGAGTTTAACTGGAATAATCACATTGTAGGGACTAAGCTAGGTCTCCCTAATCAGCTGCAGTATTGCAGAGGGTTGGGAGTGGTTGTATTGCACTCAGGGTTTGACTTTATATTCAACTGTTGACCTTGTAAGTTGGTTCAATCATTTGTTTTTTCGGTGCTTCATAGTCATTGTGCATCGGCAAGCTTCATGTACTGCATCAAGTTGAGTTGGACAACCTTGAGTACAAATCTAGAGTGTTTTTTGTACACCTGGACGGTTGGACCATTTGGCTAGCATCTCAAGTGCACTCACTTAGGGAGTTGGCTTGTGCTAGTCTCCAGCAATGACAAACCTGATTTTATTGTTATTAGATGCACCAACCCATAAGTATGTGTGAGAACACGAGTGTGTTTAATGAGAAGCAAATTTTTCAAAGTCAATTGAACATATGCATATTATGGTTGCATTCTCAAATCAATTTAAGCTTGTTTTGTCTAATTTGCGTTATTTAGATGATAAAAAATTTCTATATTAACTGAGATCTTTCTGTTTTGGTATTTGTATTCAGACTACTAATTCTGTTTTCTGTATTTTTTTATCCCTTTGTTGCCTTGTGATAAACAGCTTTTCGTGGATACACAGCTTTTTTCTGTACATACAGACCTTGTTCTTTCTTTCTTACAAAAGGAATAGGGTTGCCATGCAAAACATTATGGTAATATATATTGTTTTGCTTCAAGCTTGAACGCAAGTTCAGTGTTGTATAATTTTCCTAAATTGGGTTTAAAATTTTCTCCCTTTATCCAATCCAGTCTCTGCCCCCAAAACGATCCCCGGGCACCTTTTTCTTAGGCTTTGTGCGTCTGCGGTACCTGTAAATACATATTTGAATGTTGTATTCAAGCCTAGCTAAAAGAGTTACAAGGGTTTCATTCTATGTAATTTTTTTCTTCCATGCAACAAAACTAAGAGATGATTAATCTTATGCTCCTAAGACTGTTATCCGGATTTGATAGCTGTTTGTTTCCGTGAGTTCATTCCAGATAGTCCGTGTTTGTGCACTTCATAGCAGAGATGGGAATTTATTTATCCCCTTTTATAAAAAATTAGTCCCCTCGCCCTTCCCCTAAATTTGCTTCAGTTTCACGCGATTTAAATATAGTCAAGGCAGAGGGCTCTGTTAGCAAGAATTATACAAAAAATAGTGAATAGTATTCAAATTTTCAATATATTATATAACTTTAAAATTATTAAAATTTATTTTCTTAATTTCTTTTTACCTAACATTTTCATTTAAGAAAAATAAGGAATGACTTTTTAGCTAATGATCTCTTATTCTAATGTGAGAGTGGGTTTAAGAAATCGATTTATTATATTCATTATTTTTTATATCAGGAGAAATTATTAAACAATTAAGGATATTTTTGTAAAAAGAAATTAATACAACAAACAATTGAAAGAAAACCTAAAAAATGAACTAAAGTAAACTTCTCAAAATATTTCTATAAAATGAACCAGATTTAATATATTGCTCTGAGAAGAAATCTCAATAATAACTGTTACCAACGCCTTTAACTAATCATAGTAATAGTAATTGATGAGGAAAAAAAAGTTATGTTTGAAAAGTAAATGGGTAGTAGATAGAACCTCTTTTGAACTTGTTCCCTTTCATAAATTGCTTTATATGAACATAATTTTCAAATTAAATACTCAGAGATCGCAAGATTATTGAAAATAAGTTTAAAAGCGAGTCGCATACAATGTGAAACTCTATAATACTTTTTCACTCTTGATTATACTAAACTTTAAAAGGATGAGAAGAAGAGAAGGCCAATAGCTAATTTCTCGAACTTAAGTTTTGTATCCAAATTTAACGTCTTGAATTTGCACTAGTGCGGAGATTTTGCCCCCAGTTGGCATTACACAAAGATACAAGTTGCAATTGCAAGTTGGAGACATAATCAGTATTGAGTATTCACAAAGCGTGGGTTGTGTCATGTGTGGACGCAAGACAGAGGTCCAATTGCAAGTCCAAGATGTGGAAGTTCTGTTTGATTCAAAACCAGAATGCTACAGCAAAGATGCCGGGATTTGCCCTTCTGGTTGTTACATTAATGGAAACATTTGATGTGTCCCTGCTAGGGACCTTTTACTTCTTAAATGTGTCACCGTTTTAAGTAACTTGGTAGTTTTGTGGAGCTTTGATTAAGCATTTGTACTTTAATGAGTGCAAAATATAAAGTACATGGCATGCTTATAGACCCCAGGCTCTGTGTTTTCATAAAGTGAAACAAATAATGGAACCGGTACAGGTGTTGCTAGCTAGCAGCACTTTTTCTGGTTTATAAAAGATTTTAACAGAAATTAATTAAAATTGAAACATTTTTGTAAATCTATTGCTTCCCCTTTATTTGAAACATAGATAATATACGTCATACTGGAATAATATACTAGAAAGAACGAAAATCATATATATAAGGATACAAGTAATAATTAAAATCATAAAAAAAAGGCTGAATTAGAATCTATCCTTATGTTCTGTAATTAAACTTACATTTAAGAATCAGATTTGAATCTGATTGGTAGTACTTATATACTGTCAGGAGCTCATGCAAATAAGAATTAATCTAATACTTAAATATTGTGGGGGGAAAAACATAGTAAAAGAGATTTAAAAACAAAAATCACATATATATATATTTTTGAATTTTGCAGTTTGTATTTTTATTATATTAAAAATGACGTTTTTTGCAAGAAAAAAAAAACACTATAGCAATAAAATTTTCTGAAGTTCTCTCTCTTATCAAATTAATTAGTATTTTCCATTGGTTATCGATCACCTGTCACAAATAACTAACAAACAAAGAAAAGTTTCACTTGACGTTTACCAGGTTGGTAGATAGAGTCAAACATTCAACAACCTAATAAATTTTGGCTTGCATATATATTTTTTCTGATGCATGATTTACGCATGTATTGTTGATTAGTTGAAGTGGGGCTAGGGTTTACTTTCTTTTTCTTGTTTATTTTGACAAAATAAAAAATATTTCCAACCAAAAGGGAAGCATCTTACATTAATATTTGCTAATAAATATTGTTATGATCGAATCATCTAGCTGACATCATCAATTTCAAATTTCAATATTAATCCGTTCTTCAACTGTTGGTGAAGATAATGAATGTTGTTGCTAACATATGATGCTATTATCAAAGGATATTCTACCTTTTTACTACATTAATGGTATAAATAATACAGTATATATCAGAAGGGATATATTTTTTTTTACGTGAAATGACCTCACAATTTTCACTTTGCAAGTTACAATAATGCACATAAAATACAATAATCTTATTTTGAGAGGGTGTGTTTATGTCAACAAAATTATATATGGCGCTTAATGTTGAGAGGGTGTGCTATGTCAGTTAACCAGTGAGGTACTTAAATTTGTGAGCATTCACGTTGACAAAAAGTTGAGTACCTAATAACCTAAACGAATTAAATATAAAGGTAAAAGGGTTAGATGTTATATTAAGGTATGGTGTAAAATTGATTATTAATAAACGTCCAAGAAAGATAAAAGTAGATACACACAAATATTAATGCAGATATTTTTTTCTTTTGGCTTGTTGAAGTTGAGTGTTGTTCAAAGGTAGAGACAATGTGTTTAGGTAATTGTGTTTACTAGGGGGATAAAAACCGTGCTGAAGAAGAGTGAAGACCGAACACTTGTACTGCAAAACTTACAACACAAGAATAGCTCCAAAGGTTTTAATGCAACCAAACAACATAAATGGTAATGCCAATCCATGTCTATCGTTTTACTTGCGTAGTTATGTGTCCCCTTTTTGGTTGAATTGGTTTTGCTCCGTCAAACCTTCTGACTTGGACCATATTTGTTTGGCTACCCCAACACTATTGACCTGCTTTTCGTTGCAATCTATATATTCATATTGTAGTGTTGTGTTCTGCTATTGTTAAGAAGTTATCATCAGGACACAGTGGTACTTAAGTTAACACGTGTTTTCTACAATTTCCCATTGATTAAATTATTTATACTATTGGTTATGAAACTCAAACGATCCTCCTTTCTGCCCTTTTCTTCTGTCTTGCATAAAACAGAAAAAAAAAAAAAAAGGGTGGCATATCGCATATTTAAGCATGTGAGGGCCGTTTCATTTTGAGTACGGATCTATATAAAGTTTGGTGTTTTGTTTTCTGTGTAAAAAATTTCTAAGGGAATGATCTTCAACTTCCAGGGTAAACGGAGGGATCAAGTTCTAATACCAAGTCATTGAATAAAGTTCACAGTATCTGAGCACTAACCACTATAAGTACAAATAAATATATTTGAAACTTGGATTACCTTAGTACCCTTGCTTTAACAGAACGTCCAACTTGTTTCAACGGAACTAGCAAAAGGACAATACTAAAAAAAAATAACCCTGGCCAGTTAAATAATATCCATACATGCACCTGTAAACTTAGTAAGAATTTCATTATCTATAACATTTCTTTCTCGAAAGGAAAAAGGTCAAATATCGTAAGTGGGAGGGCGTCTGAGTCTGAGGTAAAGGAACAGAAAAAGTAAATGAGTTAGTAGCAGTAAAAGCTCCAACCGTACAATCTTCTCAGACAGGCATTGGCTTCAGACACCAACTCTTAAATAGTTTCATATACAATAATACCAATAATAACTATTTCCTCTTTTGTCTTTAGGAGCTTTTCTTTCTCTCTCCTTTAGTTTATGGATTTCCGTAAAGATGTCAGAGACAAGGGCTGCCAGAGAGGCAGCTTAGTCGCAGAAGCAGTAGCAACAGAGAGGTGCAGTCATAATAGTAGGAGCTGAGATAGAGAGAGAAAGAGAGTGTGCATTGGCATGCAGCTTTGTAATCAGAACCATTAGTTTATTACTGTAACACAATGGTCCCTGAAATAAATATACCTACTCTACTCCAAAGTAACAAACAAGAAGCAATAACACTCAAAAACTCCTCTCTTTTCCTCTCCTCACATTTCTCCCTGAACCTCTCCCCACATTACTGCACTGTGAGGTGTCTGAAATAGAATAGCTTCTTCTGTTTCATTTGTTACTATATCACCCACCAGCACCAGCCTTTGTGCTAGCTCTTTGATTCCTTTTTACTCTTTTTTCGTTTTTTTTTTCCTGTTCTTTCCCTTTCCCCTCTGCTCGATGATGAATGGAAGGAACGTTGACACAAACAGGTTCCCCTTCACTCCTTCCCAGTGGCAAGAGCTTGAACACCAAGCCCTCATCTACAAATACATGGCTTCAGGTATTTCCATCCCCCCTGACCTTCTCTTCACCATCAAAAGAACAACCCACTTGGACTCCTCAAGACTCTTGCCTCAACACTGTAAGCCCATCTTATTCTTATCTGCATCAATATCATTCTTTTTTTAGTATGCAATATTATTTTTTTATCGAAAAATGTTACTTATTTTTTTGTTACATGAGGACTCCAACCCGTAATTTCTCCCTTCTTTTCCTTCTCTCTTCCGTATTAGACCAACCATATATCTACGTGATTCAATGATACAATATTATAGTGTACATAAGATTTTAAGAAAATGGTCTTGGTCTACACATCAAAGTTGAGTTTTTTTGGTATTGGTGTGCATGCAGTTGGGTGGAATTATTTGCCAATGGGATTGGGGAGAAAAATAGACCCAGAGCCAGGGAGGTGTAGAAGAACAGATGGGAAAAAATGGAGGTGCTCAAAGGAGGCGTATCCAGATTCAAAGTACTGTGAGAGGCACATGCACAGAGGGAAAAACCGTTCAAGAAAGCCTGTGGAAGTTTTGAAAACAACACCAATGACAGCAGCAACAAACACAGATGCCTCAACCCCAACAACAATCTTATCAATCACCAAAAACAGTCCTGTACTCTTCCCAACCACTCATTCTCTGTCTCATGACACTTACCATCATCATCACCATCATCACTCTCACCCTCAGCAACATTCCTCCCACTCCTTCCTCTATCATTCTTCGAGGCCCTCTTCCGGTGGTGTTTCTTTGTCATTTCAAGACAACAGTGCCCCCTTGTTTCTCGACACTGCTTCATGCTCTCAGAATAACAACAACACTGACTGCAGGTTCTTTTTTCTCTGATAACAAAAAGCTGTACTCTACACATACATACTATCACTTACATAACATAGGTCTTCTTTACATAGCTGCTTCTCAACAAGTACTTGAAGCAGAACATAAAATGCAAAATAAATCAATCATCTATCTAGCATGTTTGGTTACACGTTTTCTACTTGATTTTCCAAGTTTAATAAAAAAAAAACTTATAGTCATAACTTTCACATTTTTTGAGCCAAACTAACATGATTCTTTGTTTTCTAATGAGTTTCAAACATTTTTTTTTCTTTCATAAATTAAAACTAACTTATTTACTTCAATTTTTGAAGAAGTTAAGTAAGATGGTTTTTTAAAAGTTGAAAAATATAAGTACTTATTGAGAGTTTTATATTAACAAAGCCCGCTTGGCTTGAAATTGTTGAGTGTTTTGTGAGTGATTCTGTTTTTGTTCTTCTTGGAAAATGAACAGGTATGTGTATGGACTAAAAGAGGAGGTGGATGAGCATGCCTTTTTCACAGAACCTTCTGGAACTATGAGAAGCTTCTCTGCTTCCTCAATGGAAGATTCATGGCAACTCACACCACTGACTATAAGCTCCTCTTCCTCTTCAAAACAGAGGAGTTGCTCTGGTTTATCCAATGACAGCAATGAGTACTCCTACTTGCAACTTCAGAGCCTCAGTGGCAACAACTCAAAGCATCCACAGCAAGATCAAGGTTGCTACATATCAGGCAGTGATATCAAGTGCGAAACATTCATGAAACTTGGGAAAGAAGAACCTCAGAAAACCGTTCATCGCTTCTTCGATGAATGGCCTCCCAAAAGCAGAGGATCATGGCTTGATTTGGATGATAAATCATCCACAACCCAGCTTTCAATTTCCATTCCCACTTCTACTCATGATTTTGCAACTTTCAGTTCAACAACCCAACGAGGTAATGAAGTAATGAACTATAACTATGAGAGTCTTTTTGTGCCTTCTTTTTTCTTTTTCTTTTTCATTATGGGGGTCATCAGTGGCTGGGGAATTGTTTATGACTAGCATTTTTATTTTGCAGATGGTTGAGTTTAGCTTTCAATAGTGGGGTCCTTCAGTCCTTGTACTTGAATCAAAGGCCAATAATGTACTTACATGGTGGGGTTCACATTATGTTGTGATTTGTGAGATCTCTCTTTAATTGCTCCCCCTTTTTCCATCTGTTTTCTAAGTGTTGTTGAAGCTGATTTGTGTTTCCATGGAGGGATCCAATGTGTTTGTGTGCTAGTATTTGCTTTCAATGTTGTGTTCTTTCTACTCTCTCATTTTGTGTTCTTTGTGGTTTGAGCTAACACTCAAAGACACGTCCTTTTTTGCTTGTTCATCATTCTCAGCTGAGTACAATATTATTATTTTGGATGCTTTTTTTATGGTCCCAGGGCAGGGATTTGCTTGTTTGTCACTTCTGAAACTCTTTGAATATGGTTGGTAGCATTATTGAAGGTTAAACAAAAACTAATGAGGGGAGACACACATGATTAAGAAACAAGGTTTGACTGTACTAACAAAAAGAAAAGGGTCTTGCTATTGCCCAAAGTGATTTTGTTATCGTCGTTTTATTGAATTTTGGTTGGTGTTTTGATGCTTCAGCAGCGTCCAGCAGAAGTGGCCTTCAATGATTAAGGTTGGGTGCATGTGCCTCAGTTCTCTGGACAAACATCCAAATGAGAAATAGTAAGATCAGAGATGATGTTCACACAAAGATTTTCTGTTACGTAAAAAACTACATTGGGGAAATCGTGTCCCCTCATGCTTACCATAAATGCTCAGTCAATAAAACCACATGTTTTGGTCCCCTCGAAAATACCATGTTATAAGTAGGAGTTAATTCTAATCAGGATAAAAAAGATTTTAATATATTTTTTTACTTATAATATATATATATATATATATATATATTTATTACATAAAAAATATTTTAAAGATGATTTAATGTAAAAAAAATTACTGGACATAATTAAGATCAAGCTAACCGCTAGAGTCGGCTTAATTTAAGATCTATCCCTATATTGCTACCATTCAACATCTAAAAAAACCAAGATTACTAAATTATTTTTATAATAGTCTATTTAAATGTTTAGATTTATTTTTGTATGTTAAATTATACTACTTAAAGGTTGGGTTAAACTTTTAAATGAGATTGAAGTTTGAAAAAAATAGTAAATAAATAAATTAAATTTCAACATTTTTTTTTTAAAAAAAAGTCAAGCTCATTAAAAATAAGGCTTAAGGTAATCTCTATCCTTAATCGTAAAGCAGTTTATCGTAATTTGTGAGAAAATTTATAATAAAAGTGCCACTTGAAAAAATAGTTATTTTGAATATTGAATAAAGAAAACCCTTATGTTGAAATGTTTCAAATTATTTTAAATGTTATTTTGATTTTTTAAACTTTAAAAATGTAATTATAGATTTATAAACAAATAATATAAATATTGAAATTAAAAAAAGCTTCCAGAGCTTAGTTTCTCAAATTATTCCCAGGTTTATTTTAAATTAGATGAAAATTAAATAACTTTGAAATATTGAATAATTCACACACGTATTTGCTTAAAATGTAATACTATGTTGTGTAAAGAGTAATACAGAAGAAGTATTATACACTAAAGTTTTATATAATCGTTTAATCTCGATTAAATTTTAAAATAATTATCTTAAAGTAAAAATAATTTTTTCTTCATTTTGATAAAATAATTTTCTTTATGGAAGTGTAAAAAAAATGAGAAAAAGATTCATATTGTTGGAGTTTTGGAGATGCTGGTCATGAAGAAGGGCATAATCATATTGTATTGTACACGAAATGATTTAGTTTAATAATGAAAGTGAATTTGAGTGTCAAGATATATAAAAATACAAATAAAAATGAGATGACCATAATCCAATTATTTGGATATATCAGTGAAGTTATTGTCAGTTTTATTAAAAGGATAAACAGAAAATAAAACACAAACAGTCATGTCTTACCTTTCTTTTTAAGGGAAAGATGCCCTAGTATACCGAAAATTTCAACAAAGCACATCTACACCCCACCCCTTCCCCTCCCAAATGAACAAAACACGAAGGATAAATGCTACTGTATTAGTTTGTTTGTTTAAGAAATAAAAAAGTTAATTAAATATGAATGGAACAGAATAATGACATGTATAATTAATCATTCACTCCATAATTGAAGAAAAAATAAAGATAAACATAAAAGTATAAGCAAGTAGTCACTAGACGTGTAAATAAAAACTAGTACGAAATTGTTGTAAATTAATAATAATCTTAAATTTGAGTATTGAATATATAATTACATAAAATACTCTATAGAGTTTTATCATTCATAATGGTTATATTTAATTCAAATAAAATTATTTCCACTATAATCTTAAAAAAAAGTATTACTAAGTAATAGTTTTAACTTTTAAATTAAAACATTTTTATCTTAACAATAAATCTCGGGTTAATTTCAAATATGGGAACGTGTGTATTGCGTAAAGTGTAATGTAAATATTCTTATTCTATTTTCCATTTCTGGTACACATAGATAAATAAGAGAAAAGAGGAGATTATTCTACTTTCCCCCTTTCCAAACCCTATAAATCTTTTTTTTTTTTTTTAGTATTCAAGAAAGTCCTACCACATGGGTAGGGTCAGGCGAAGAGGTGAGGAAGAAATGGAGGCACTTGGTTGGAGGGTTGGACAGTGCCTGCTCTTTACAAATATTCACCTGCCTAACCAAAAGGGCTAACTCTATAAGACTTATGTTGTCACTTTTTCTTTTAACGTGATTAGACAAAACCAAGTTTTCTTTTTTTCGAAATAAACTGGATGTATATCCTTTAAGGAAGTGAAAAAAAAAAATCTCCTTTACAAAAGATAATCGTGTTTGAACTATGTAAAAATTATCATGAAGGGTAAAAATTTTCAGTCCAAATATTTAATACACATACATATCTAAAGTTTAAACTCAAAACTTATAATTAAATTAAAATAATTCCATTTCAATCGATGTACTACCAAATTCTTATTATAAACCTTTGAAGTAAGGTAAAACTCAAATTTACCTCCTAAGCCATACATTTAGGATGTATAAACCATAATGCATGACATTTCCTTCCACGCGGTTCTGAGGACTATATTCTCAGCAAGTACACATTCATCTATTAATAATGCAGTGGAGAGAGGTGGGGAAGGATACCGTTCTCTTCACTCTGAAGAAAAAGAAAGAAAAATGGAATAGTACTCCTTCCCACGACAAATTATTCCATAGTTTGAGTATGAGTTAATGTGTCTATAATTTCAGTCAATTTTGACATATGATATGCATGCAAGCTTTTTAATTTACCAAAAGAATTTGATAAAACTAAATTATCAGTCCCATAAAACTTAATCAAGATCATAATATAGTCTCAGATTTTTTTATATTTATAATTAAGATGTATCTTAATTTTATATTTAACATCCAACTAATGTATCTAACATTAGGTGGATCCATTTTAAAATAAAACAATACGTCTGATTGTGTGACTCTGTAATTAAATTAGAGATCAAATCTCATATTTTAGTTAAAATTTCTAAATACTAAACAAACCACTTATACTAAAAAACACATTTTGGTAATAGTCTACAAATTTTTGGAGAATGTAATAATTTCTATAGTCTTAGCCTAGGATGATGAAAATAAATTGGGACCAGACCAGGTAATTGTAAAATAAAGAAGCATGACTACTGGGTCAGAAAAATGAAAGCAAGTATGAAGCCACTGATGGTGGGGGGGTGGTGAGTGAGTGAGTGGGACTGTTGTTGTATTGGTCCAAAAAAAAGGGTAAGTAGTGCCTTGCAGGGTTCAGGCCTGGAAGGACTTCAGCACCAATATAAAATCAGTAGGGACAGAACTAAGCGTACACTTATTATCCTTTCCTTTGCATTGAACCATCTGATCTGACTCCCTCAGTTACCAGTCACTACCCCACATTCAAACAATCTCTCTCCAAATTATAGTTACATTGAATATTGATTCCTCACGCTTGCTGTAAACACTTGTTTTTACTTATGCTTTCTCATTTTCTTAACTAACCATTGTACTACTCAAAATCAATCAATAATTCTCTCTCTCTTTTTTTTTTTACATTCGTAATTGTGGGATTTATTTGAGAGTTTAATTATTTCATGCAACATTGTATTACCATCATATATTTTACCGATAATATCATACATCACATCATGTTTAACTAATAAGTTAAATCCTCTTAAATTTACTTAATCAATCAAGTTAAATTTCTTTAAATTGAGTATTTATTCTTTGAGTGAATTTCTTCCTTATTTTTTTCTTAATAAATAACATCTATCTAATCCATTGAACTAGACTCTTTAATATTTTTTTTCTTATTCTTTTCATCTATTGTAACATATTTGACCTTGATATCAAAGCCAATTTAGAAGAGCATCTCTTAATTATTTTTGTAGTGGAAAAATGTTGGGTAAATGTTTTGATATTTATAATTCTATATTGTTTTTTGAAATATTATTATAACTATACTCAAAGTTCTTTTTTTATTTTTCAACTACCGAACAAGTATAATTAAAATAATCGTTTAACTAATCATATTTTATTCAATTTTTAACCTAAATTCAATAACGATCTAATTCAAAAGTAATGTCCACACTATCTAATTAAATTAATAGAGTCATAAGGTCTCCTTTAAGTTAATGTCTGGAAGTAATTTTAATTGATACTATTCAAATTTCTATTCTCAATCTCACGTACCACTAAAATCAAGTTCACTTAAAATTTAATGTGACAACTCTAATCAAACACACGTCTTAGCCTTGGCAAATATTGAATTCAGGTCTTGCACGTGAGGAATGAATATATGAGGTTCTTTTTTTTGCCACTGGGCCATCATGAAATCTGTTCTTGAAAAAATTCTCAAGATGGTCCCTACAAATTAACGACACCCTCTCCCCAACGGGACCAAACTTTTTTTTTAACAAGCAAAAACCCCAGGGGTAAAAAATTTATGATGAAGCAGCCTTGCACTATATGCCATTACATACTAAGGCCCAAACTTATATAAATTATATGGCTCTCCTCTCTCTTTTGTACGCACAGTTCATGCACTCCCTTTCTCTGTGGTAGAAATTCATACGAAGAAGATGAAGACCACTATTCTGAATCTAGCAACTGGATAAGAAAATGGGAATGGGTTACAAACACTCTCCTCCTTTCCATTTTATTTGTTGTTTAAGATAATGCACCTATTTATAAAAAAAATTGATTGTATCAATTTTTATGATAAAATAACCCTATTAATTACTGCTACATTGTACAGTTACAATATATCTGTACTACTTTATTTATTTTCCAATGCTACATGAGTAGGTGGGGTAATTGCCTCATTACTAAAAAAAAGCAGAGCAATGAAAATAAAACCTTGCCAAACAAAGAGACAGATGATAGTGAGTCTTACTAGGATTTTTTTTGGGTGTAAAATCTAACTAGGAATCTAAGATTGTTCATATAACTTGAAACGGCAACATCATGTCATGTCATGCGTACCCTTTGTCACTCCTTGATTTAATCAAATGATTTATACTTCGTGACCTTTACTATCATGATGTTAAAATAAATTGATTTGACCAACTAATAACTAGATGAATGATAATACAATAGTAGACACTTATTAAACATCCAACGTACTATGTTTTAACAACCAGTTTTGTTCAAAGTTGGCAAAAGATATATGCCAACCAGAGGATAGTATTTGGATAACAAAAATGAAAAGAGTTTCTAAAAGTCAAAATTCCAATTCGAAAAGAAAACTACCTTCTCACCATTTGCATCATGAATCTTTGAGTACGTACGTGCAACAGCTGCAAGAACTCCTCTGAACATTCTCCTTAGTCATTAACATCTTCATGTATCTTATCCTCTATTTTTGTTCATCCATCCTATGAGTTTCTTCTTCTCCTGCTAATTCATACCAATTACCAAGTGTTGTGTTTAGTGTGTACCCAAAAACAAAGTGTTTACACATACACACGTACGTGTGAGAAAAGACAAATAAAGTAAACAAAAAATATGAACTCCATCCTTTCCTATATAAATAAATAGATATTTACATTCACTTCAAACATTAAATACTAAGTGATTAGATAACTATTTTGTTTGATTGTTAAGAGTTCAAACGAAATTCCCCGATGCAAAATTTTTTTTGTCTCTGTTGTCCAACATGTGTTACATGCCTTACAAGTTATAATTACAACTCATGCAGGAGGCAATCTCAATCGTATATCATGTCTCTAAAAATGTGCGCAATGAGAGGGAGGTGAAACAAATGGAGCCATAGTACTATAGTAGTAACCTGTTTAGCTGTTTGCTTAACTGCTGGCGCTGCATACAACAAACAAAACTCTAACTTGATATCAAGGTGAGAGGAGCCGCATTCAATACAATCACTTTTTCCATACATTCAAGCATGATTTTCACTATCTTATAGTTCTGAAGTATTGAATGGATGAAAAAGTAATGTGTGAATAATTTTAAATGTGATTAAAAAATTAATCTTAAAAATAAGAACCATATACTAGTTATCATAAGGATGATAATTAACTATATATTTAATCTTAAGTCATGACTGACTTGAGTGTCGGATTCCATACAGGCACCTCAATGTGGCCATGCAAGCTCCTTGTTGCCGACGTGCTCCGCCCTTGAAATCGTCATGGCGGTTAGTTTCTAAATCGGATCACCATCACCTGAAGCCAAAAAGTTTTTATTTGAATTTTGTTATGTTTTCAGTGTTTTAAAAATAATGGCTTTATCTTTTAATGAGGGATAAAAATATATAATGTAAAAATAAAGAGTCCCGTTGGTTTATAAAATTGAAAGGAAGAGGAAGGAGAATGTGAGTCTGTCTCTTCCGGCGAGCATGCCCATCAGATGGTACGAGCAAAATCAAACCCATAATTGTTTGTTAATAATTCTTTTTTATTTTTCAAAAGTGATGATTTATAGCGTTTGATTTGTTAGTATTCTGCATTGGCAACCGAACCAAGGAAGCGTTGTGAACAGCCAAGTCCTGAATGAGATCTCGCAGTGCGTCGAAAGCCTCAACGGCGTCAAAGAAGGAAGATGCAAAGCCTCCCTCACTTTCTACAGACCCAATTTACGAGGTTACTCTTCTCTTTGCTTTCGGTTTTTGGGTTTTTTAGTTTTCTCTGAAACCCTTTCTTTCGTTCTGTTTTTCGCAGACCAGTCGGTGACCATCGATTTCCCGCGCGATTTTCTGGGGATATCGATGCTGGAGCAGCCGAACAAATACTACTTCATCATTCGCGGCCAGAAGATTGTTCTGGAGGCCGATTCTTCTATCTTGCTTATCATGGAGAAACTCCAGTCCTACAAGTCCAAAGTCGCCCTTCATTTCGAGGTTCGTTTTGTTTTGCGAATGCCGCGGTTTTTATTCTTGTGTTTTTGCTCGCTTAATCTGTTATGATGGTGCTGCAGGGAGTGCTGTATAAATTGGGTGACTTTCAGATGAGAGTCATTAAAGTTGTTCCCAGTCAAGCAGAAAGTCTCAGAGGAATTATGATTGAGGTGTGTCAACTCTGAATTCTAGTTGCTGATAATAATACATGTTTGTTACTTCTTCTTGGTGTGTTTATGGTATGCTGATCCAATGTTATCAATAGCAGATTGTGGAAAATGGTGGATAGAGTTGCGGGGAAATATTGAAAGTTGCATAGTGGTTGAAATAAATCAATTATATGTGGAGAATAAGTTAAGCTGTAGGCAGATTAAAAATAAACTATATAACAATTGGCATAACATTAACTCAAAAGTTCAGTTGTTCAATACAAAATACTGATGAAGACATTAAAAAGAATGGGGGTGTGGGAAATTGTGACTGCGGGGAAAAAGTCACTTGTCCTGCATCCCGGTCACGAAACTGTCATGTCTGTTGCAGCTGCAATAGCAGTTTTTGCCGGAGCCTCACTGCAATGGAGTCGCAATAGCGGATTGGAGGATTTCGTTATGCTATAGCGCTATAGTGGCTATTTAAACACGCTGGTAAACAGAAATGTGAGGTCTAAATAAATGTCATCTTTGAATTGGTTTGGGTAATCCTGCATCAAACTTTGGAAAGGAAATGTACAGAATCCATTGCTAGTGTTGTTTTTTCCATCATGTCTGTTATACAAACAGCAATTTGTCATGATTGTTGTCTCATGTCTAGCTAGTCTCTTTAGTATCTCCTGAATATTGAGATAGCTTATCGTGTTTTTTATGTACGTGATTCAAGAATTGATTGCATGAATGGTCTAGTACTCATGTATGTAACAGATGGGTTCACAGTAAATTAGTAACTAACAGGCTGACACTCTAGGTGTGGCTTTTGTAAGGTGTTAGCTCTTGTTTTTTTTTTTAACTTAATGAATGATTAAAAACAAAAAAAGTAACTAACACAGTGTAAATGAAGAATGAAAAAGATACCCAATTGTATCTCAATGTGATGTGGTTATTCTTTACTTTGTGCCTTTTAGTTAAGAATGTTTTGATAAATGTAACTTGTACTTTTGATTCAATGAGAATTTAATTATAATATATGAATTACTAAGTTTAAAAGATTATTCATATATATGAATACTAAATTTTGATTCAAAACAATTTAACTCTCTGGCTTGATGACTTCTTCGCTTAAAGACGAAGACCCCATATTTGATCTAGTTAGTATTTCCTTACAAATTTGACCATCGTCACTCTCTTTTCTCCTTTAGAATAATCTTGCTTAGTTTTACTTTCCTTCTAAATTTAAATATTCAATGTTCATTTTCTGCAGATTGAGTATCTCCCTATTTCGTCAGTTGAAAAATCCAAGCAAATTTTGGAAGAGTTCATTGATATATGGAAAGAAGTCGTGTCTAAAAAATCATTAGCTGGTCAGTTCATGCATACAGAACCAAATTATGCAGAATATGGGCTTTCTGACAATTATACCTCTCAGCATACAGCTGTTCAGTATGCTGCTGCGTTGGCCCAACTGATTCAATCTGCACAGTTACGGAATTAGGACCTTTGTGGAGGTGAACAACCAACCGTCTGGGTTCAATAATTGTGTGATTGCAGGTATCTAACTCAATTGTGTTTAGCTGTTTGAAGTTTGAAGCCGAATTATCAAGTTGTGAGGGGAATGGCAGGTTCATACAAGGTGTGGAGTGGTGGTAGATTGCGTTGATGCTCTATATTCTGTTGTATAATATATTCATCAAAGGCAACATATATGTTTTGTTTCTCTTGGTAGTTGGTATCAGAATGTAAAATGTAATTGTTAAAGTAATCTTTTCGGGTCTCGTTTTGTTTCCTAAATGATCTGGAGAAATGATCAGTAGACAATTATAAGAAATATTCGGCATATTACTTGAGTGACTGAATGAAATTGGCTTTTTAAATTTTAGTCCAGAAATTACTTTTGATTTGGTGCATTTGCCTCTATCTATTAAAGTCTTATTTATAATTGGAGAAAAATAACAAAAAAAATATATATATATATATGTGATAAAGGTTTCAAGGAAGTGTAAAAAAATTTACTTTACAAAATAAATTGATATATACTATATAATATTGTTCATGTTTGTTATTTGCAATAAGATTAGTGGTAAGTAAAAATTGAACCTTACCGATTAACCAACAATTAAAATAGAAGAATAAATGTAATTATTTATGATAGTTGTAACAGTCAAATCAAATTAAAAATTGAGTAAAAATTAATAGACCTTTTTTTTTTACTGCAAAAGCTCATAGACCTACTAATGTATTATCTCATTTAATAATTATAATTTTTTGTTATAAAAATATTTATGTTGTGCATTACAAAAATTAAAAATATTTGTCATTATTAAACTATAAAGTTTCTTGTCACTCGAGAGTCCACCGAGTTTATTTAAAGTTTGTCCAAAGTCTAAAAAAAAGAGTTTGCTCAACATACTCGAAGAAGACAAGTGAACTTGTAAACTTATAAGGAAGTTAACTCTAACCATATTTATAATTAATATTTTAGTTTATTGTACAAGACAAATATTTATAAAATTTATATACACATAAAATCTAAAATTTATAGCAATCACAATCCTTAATTTTTTTAAATGAATGGTTATTAATGTAATTTATTTTCTAAAGCGCTCTCTCCTCGCTTTAGAAGAACCAAATCCAAAAAAATTTAATTATAAGAGAAAAATATTTTATTCGATGAGAATAAATGAAAGCAAATACAATCATCTGAATAATATACTTCATCAAGTATTATATTAAATATTTTTTCATTATTTTTTTATTTATGTAAATTTTAAGTTATGAAAATTATAATTAAAAGAGAAAAATATTTTATTCAATGAGAATAAATTGAAACAAACACATCATCATGATAAAAAAAAAGTTGAAGTCCAAGTTACGATAATTAAGATAAGATATGCCAAAAAAAATATTGATAAAGTACATTTTACAAAGATAAATAAAAAAAACATCTACAAGCAGGGAATTAGTTTTTTTTTGTTTTTGTTACAATCACAGAATATAATTATAACACTTTTTCTCATATTACTATTAACCAAAATAAGAAAAAGTTTCTATCATTAAAAAAGAAAAAAAATCCCTATTTCTCCAAAAAAAAAATTCAGTTTCATCGGGAACCTAAACAATTCAGAAAAAAAAAAAAATGGGGAACCTAAACCTTAGGTAGGTTTTAGCAGCAGTGCAAAAGACTATAAAGTGTTTGAGTAGTGGGGCGAAGCAACGAGCGGCTTATTAGTTCGTAATGCATTTTCTTCTTTCTTTGTTTTCACAACTGCCCTCTGCTTTCAAACATAGATACACTCATTCTGCTTCTTCCTCTCTCCATCAAACATCAAACATCAAACATCAAACATGTATGCTCTCTGTCTCACGTTTCTGTTTCATGTTGTGTTCTGTATCTATTTATCCGAGGATCCTGTTTAACGTGTCTTCCCAAAGTCTACGAACTAGATAACTTACTCTGCCGCCCTTGACCGACCTTATTTAGTCATCGGAATAATGAATAACCGAGCAACATTCTCTGTTTTTATGTTAGCAATATCTTATTCAGAATTTGTTTTCTTTCTCAGTTTGGGATCAACATTAGACTCTCATGGCTTCAGGGTCTGGAAAGGACGGTCCTGGCGTCCCAAGGAAGGTTTGCTTTCATCTCTTCAATATATATTACTTATCATTATCAATACAATTTTTTTTCCATCACAAAGTAAGATGATTTAATCTACCGTTGTTCTCTTGGCAAATAATCTGTGCCATTGCAGCCTAAATTTAAACCAAGAGCCCCACCTCGTCGAGTGATAAAGCAAGAAGTTAAAGCGTATGGATTATTTGGATTGACAACAGTTTGTGTAATGCAAGATTAATTTAATGATCCTCTGCTTCTTAGCTCTTACTTTTTTTTCTGTTTCTGCAGTGAAGTGGTTGATGATGCTGATGCAGAACAGGCTGCTAAGGAGAATCTGCTGAAGCGTTTCAATGTATATATGGTTTTCACTTTTTAATTTGATTGGTATCCCTTATTCAACTTTTCTCTGACTTTGTATTCCCTTGTTGAAATGTTCTTTTATTTATTTAATTGTGTGTAGGAGAGGGAGAGTGCCATGAAGGCAAAGTACAAGGTTGAGAAAAAAGGTTTAATATGTTACTTGCTGAAATTCTCTGATCCATTTTTCTTTGACTTTTTATATCTTCAGCCTTGGTTTTCTGATTTCACCATCTTAAGCGGTGTTTTATCTTTTTGTTCTTCGTAACTGAATCATGAAAACAGATCTTACTCCTCAAAATGAATGTGCACACAAATGTGTAAAGTTTATGTGACTGTGTCAAATAGAGAAGCAGAATGAGGGAATTGTTAAGAATACTAGTGAAGGTAACTTTTGCAACAATATTTAGATTGTCAAGCATAGGAATACTTATAGATATTCAATATCACAGTTTGATATTCAATATCACGGTTTTTTAACTTTGTTTAGATTTCAAAAGCAATAAAGTGGGAGCTGACTAAGTCTGTTATTTGGCTTATCTATTTTTTACTTTTAGGAGATTTACTAGCTTCTTTAGTTATGTACAAGATTTTTAAAAAAATGGTCTGCACACGATCATGATATCAACAAATATGAGAAAACCCCACAGCGACCAATATTTAAAACCTTGGACTTACGTATTTTGTATAGATCATGGTAACAATTAAGTTTGAGCGTCAGTTTATCCACACTCCTCTGTTCACCCTACAATAAGTGTTTAAAAAAATTTGTTCCTTTTCCTCTCTTATTATTATACACTCTACATCGCCTACTCTCACATTTGTTGAACTCCTTAAATATATGTCATATGTTGTGTGCACCTATTGTCAATTGCTTTCATTATTATTGTTGGTTAAGCAAGTTGCTACAAATAACTGCTCGGATACCAATAGGAATGTTTACTGAGAATATGTTTAATGCAATGCCAATTTACTGAAAATCAATGAGTTATCATTGACTCAAATGTCTGTTCCCTTCCTTTTGAATGCCTGTGCAAGTTCTTTGCACTTCATTGATTAAAATTAATGCTGAAGTAACGTAATTTGGATACGTAGTATCTCGTCTGTCTATGTAGAGATCTCAAAATGAAGCTTGACATTTCTCCCTTTTTACTAAAGCAAGACTAGCACCATTCTTTCTGTTTTCTAAAATGGCATAGTTTATTTTATGGCAGTGTTAGCTTCACAAATTGCTTTTGGTTATGGTGGTGAATCAACTTCTATGAAATCATACGGTATTCCCAGGGGTGGGAGCAGTATCAACATCAATCTGAGTTCAGCATCTAGTGGTATGCCACCATCAATACAGTTTCATTTTATAGAATGCTATAAGATGTTGTGCTCTTTGCTGCACGATCCTTCCTCCAATTAACAATACTTTGTTGATGCTTTCATTGCAGGGGGAAAAGAGAAAGAATACCAAGAACCATGGGTGAGTATACTGAATGAAACGAATATGGTGTCTAATTTATGTAATGTTTTATCTTTTTTTGTTTGTCTTTAATTGGAGATGTAATTGTTCATGCTTATTTTATTCTGAAGTATTTGGCTGTTGGATTTTGCTATAGGACTATTACAGTAATTATCCAGTAACTCTTCCCTTGAGGAGGCCTTATTCCGGAAACCCAGGTATATTCCAAGAACTATCTTGGAGAAAAGAAAAGAAGAAAAATAAGAAAGTAAAATTGGTGGAATTTTAATATCAGATTAAGTGTGATTTCAACTATTTTATTGAGTAACAAAACTTGTTATGCTCCTTTGCAGAATTGTCATGAATTCAGTTACATTCATTGAGCCTTAAGCTGTTCACTTCTTTTTTTTTCCACTGGAATTAAGAATTTTAGTTCATTGGTACACTATGTAATACACTATGTATACTGTGCAATATCTAGTGGGCTAGTGACTTTAACTTGACATGTTTTTTTTCTGATAGCTCTCCTTGATGACGAAGAATTTGCGGAGGCTGCACAGTCCAGAACTTATGAAGAAAACGCATCAAATTCAACAATGGATCTTGGCCTTTTGGTGAGTAAACTGACATTTAAGAAATTAAACTTATCAATTCAACTTCTTTGAATTATTATAACTGTTTTGAACAAATTGTTGGTAGGAGGAAAACCCAGAGGCAAGTATGTTCTTGATTAATTTGCCTACAAAATTGCCTATGATTAAACAATCAGCTACTGCTGGAGACAAAGATGTTAATGAGAAATCTATACCTCATGGGGGTTCAAAAAACGTGGAGGAGCTCTGTGAGCTGAACGAGTTATCATCTGGCTTCATGGGTAAAATGCTTGTATACAAAAGTGGTGCAATCAAGCTTAAGCTTGGCAATACCCTTTATGATGTAAGTATTGCATTCACAAGATAAATTACAGGATGCAGATCTGAGCGTTATGCTATCATTTTTTTTTAAAATACCCAATACCCATGTTTTATCATGAAAATAAAATTTAAAAATCTTCAAAAGTCATACTGCAAGAGTGATCTTATGTGAGATTGATTCTCAGTGACATAGAAAATCATTGAAAATCAATCTTTTGTATGTTAAATGAGTTAATAAAAGGTTGATTATTGTAATGTTGGTTTCTCTATATGCTAAACTTGTACGTTTCTGATTTAAAATTTTTTTTGCAGGTTTCCTCGGGTATGAATTGTGCATGTGCCCAAGATTTGGTTGCTGTCAATACTGCTCAAAAACATTGTTGCACGATTGGGGAGATCAGCAAGCACGTTACTATAACCCCGGATGTAGACGCCATAATTGACAATTTGTCTGATTTGTGATACAATTCAAAGCATTTTGTTTTCGGATAGTTTACATACATTATATTTACGAAATTTGTTAAAATTTTGTCTTATTAAACATTGAAAAAAGTGAAGAAATAAAAAAAATAAGTATAAGTTTTTTATTTTTTTTCCTTACTCGAGGAAAGGATAATAGAAATAAGTCTTTCCATATTTTCTTCAGGAGTCAGGTTCCTATAAAACTGTGTGTTTAACGTGGTGTCACGTTAAGTGGGGAAACAGATATTTAAGAATCTGGCTATTTTTATATTTTATTTTTAAGAGAATCTGGCTGTCATTTTCCCATAGATATAACTCATTCTGTAATTGTGCTAGGCTGACGTTTGTTTTGAGTGGGGAAGCATATATATAGTATTTGAGAATCTGGTATTCCACGTCCTATGTATGTAGAGAATAGGGACGTGGTGCCTGTTGGGTTATTGTCGCAATGTATCAGACAAAAACGATACAGCAGTAGCAGCAGTAACGTGATCTTCATCGTATTTTTAGTTGTTTTTTTTATTGATAAATATTAGTCCGATAATTTTGTTATAATCAAATTAAATCACTGGAGAAATTTGAGCATGTGACCTCTAATCCTCCCATTTACCAAGAACATTATCTTATCTGCAAATAATTAATAATAATCATTCAACTAAGATTAAAAATAATCAATAATTAAGATTATAATATTTAATTTTTTAAACTAAAATTTAATATATATATATATATATATATATATATATATATAATACGACTCATATGAAAACATTTTCTTATATAAGAATAATTAATAATAATCATTATAATTAAAAATAATTGATGATTAAAATTAAAAAATTAAAATATAATATAATCATTAAATTTCAAAAAGATTCACCAAATAAATCACATTTTAAAATATCTCAATCATAATTAACTCATCATTATCTATAAAAAAAATTACCAAACAAATTAAATTACGTCATACTATGTATACCGTGTGAACTTGAGATCTAGTGTATAGTGTCCTATAATAGCACATTAATCTAATGGTTTTTAATTATGATTCAATATGAATATCTATCGAAGTGGTCCACCGTAGCTCGTGTCTTAAAAAAAAGTGATATTTGAAAAATGATTTATTTTTAAGAGATTTTATTGTAGCAAAAGTTAAATTGCATTTGGTTATAATTATAAAAAAATTAAGTAAAGGTCTTAAACTGGCCCAGTGCTTATTTTGCAGAGTCATAATCTAAAAATATGTGTGCATGCTTTACAAAATTCAAAATAAAAGATCTTAAAAGCACTTTAATTGAAAACAGTATCACTTCAAAGAATAGATATATTCATATATACGTGAAGATTATGATTCGATTAAACTGGCCAGGTGCTTATTTTTGTAGAGTTTTTCAACATCCAGCTACCGTGAAATAGAAAACTTGTTTTCCCCCGCAAACGCAATGATATCTACCACATTTCTTTGTGAGGGGAAAGTAGGGAGGGTAGTACAAACTATACCTGTTTAAGCTAAAAATGAGGAAAAGTGGCAGAGTTGTTTGTCTAGTTTAATGCATTTAGTGAAAATGATTTGGATTGAATGAGTTGAGGTAAGACATGAAAAAGGGATAGTCGAAAATAAAGTTTAACAAAAAAATTATTATATTTTCATTTTAATGTTCAAATAAATAAAAATAACAATAATTAGTTTACAAATTAATCTTATATTACCATTAATTTATTTATAAATTTTATTGTCTGTCATATATATTATAAATAATATAAAAAAATAATTAATATTACATCAAAAAATTAAAATAACAAGTATTTTTGGATAATTTTTTTTCTTACATAATAATTATAATGGAATGAAGAGTATGTCTCTAATTTGTTATCAAGCAACCAGTTAGTTAGCTCAATTAATTTATGTGAATTCTCACATTTTCACTCCTTTAATTAACTTTGAATGTTATCAAGTACGCCAAATGTGCATTTCGAATATTAACTTCTACGAGTACACAAACTGATAAAAGTGTTATGCATAACAATATGTACATCTACTTAGGCGATGATAAGTTGAAATCTATGTAGAGTTTCCTGTTAACTATATACGTGAACATGATCTAGTATTTGATATGATGAACCCAAATTAGAAATAACAAGTATTTGTGGAAAGAAAAACCTGAAGGCCAGGTCAATGGCCTACCTTGTGGTAAACATCAGATTCTATATGAAGAGCATCCATCACGTGTTCTTTTTCCATCCCCACAATTCCGTATCTCAGTAGTCATTAATGTTGCATGATGTTAATTAAAGAACCTTGGCCCATGCAACAGATTCCATACGACAAAAGGCCCTATGGTTGCATTTGAAAACGAGACCCACGGATTTGCTTCTACTTTGCAGTTTGCGCTGATTTTGATTATATTTTCATTTGTTAATTAATTGGTATACAGTGGAATTATACCCGGACATGAGTTATTAAGTATATATGTTCGATTAGTAATTAAAAATATTGTGATTCGTGTTCTAATAATACAAATCTAATGGATAAAAATAAAATAAATATAAAAGTAAGAGTTTTAATTTGTTGATAAAATTATTTTCCTCTTAAATATTTTATAAAGGATAATTAAACAGGAAATAAAAGAACTAAAATATAATATAAGATTTGGACTTATGCATTTTCAGTTCAGGAAAATAAAATGATAAAGAAGAAATGTAAAATAAAAAGTGAGATCCTTTTTTAAATTATTTAATTAAAAAAATTATAAAAAAAAGACACATTACTGGCTAAGGAAAAAAAGTAGAGAAAGCAAGTGATCAGCTACAAGTGATCTTTAGCTTTCTTAAAATTCGGTATCTCCTTCTCAATTCACTCCCTCATTATATATATTTCAATTATTCCTAAACCATCATAATTCATAAACAAACAAAATGCATATGTTCATAATGTCTTAAATATAATAAAAGAAGTGTTAGCAACCAAATGTATCAATTGGTGTGAACGAAACTGATATCGAATCTCTTGAGTAATGTCTAGTATTTGAGTTTTATGAGAAGAAGAAAAAATACAGTTGGAAAGAAAACTCCATAGTGAAGGCGATCAAGCAAAACCAAGGACACAGTGCTAGCAATGCATTCTAAGAAAGCTAAAGACTTTCGGGGCCACAGTGTTTTTTTTATTTTTATTTTTTTATGTTGTTTCGCAGCCATAATGCTATTTAACTTTACGTATACGTCAAAGACGTTAAAGCACAGAAAGAAATACTCCTATTTTGTAACCTGAGGAGTACAAAAAATTAAGAAGATCGATCGAATTGGTGAATTTTATTGGTGAACGCATATTAGTACGTACAAAAGTACAATATTTGTTGCCATTATCATTCTCCTAATCTTTCCTCAGTGGACTCAAGGAACGAAATGAAAGAACGAAGATTGTTGGAAGCATTCGCTTCGTCTGCAAAATTGTTGTGTGTCCAGTCCTTGAGAACTTCATCAGAGAACATAGGATCAGGTTGGTCCGAACAAGGCGATAACTGCTCGTGGTTGTTAACATTATTAATATTGCAGCTGAAATTGTACGAGTTTGAGAAATCTGAGTTGAGAAGATCAGACAAGCAGAAATCCCCCACGTTGAAATCTATGAGCAAATCTGTTGAGAGTTCTTTTTCTTCATCCGGAAACGACAGGAACCCGTTGTCGTATGTAGTGTGTTCCATTTGGTTTCTAATTACACCATTCACAAGCCTTGCTTCTTCTTCTTCTTCTTCTGCCTCAGTCTTGAACTTGTTCTGCATTGATGGGTGAGGGGGTGGGTTTAGGAATAACAACTTGGAGCACTTGGTAGCCTTTGTACGGACAACATGGGAATCTAGTTTAGGAGGAGATAGGGAGGGTGATGGGTTGGGCATTGGATTCTGTGTGTTGTTTCCAGTGGTTGTTTGGTGACCATCTTTCACCTTTTTCCCTAAATTGGTGTTCCAATAATTCTTTATTTCGTTGTCTGTTCGTCCTGGAAGCCTCCCAGCTATTAAAGACCATCTACACATAACAGAAAATGACACATTTCATTATCACCCGTTACCATCTAACTATTTATATCACACACCCTGCCCTTCTCGTGACTCCATCTCATAACTTATACGTACGTACAAGTATAAGAAGAGTAACAATGTTATATTCTCCTACCAATTTTCTTACAAATTTTAGGGGTTGTACTTGTATTAATTGTATAGCTTAGACTAAGTAAAAGTGAAGTTAAACAATTCTAATATTGCACCTGATTGATGCAATTAATACATGCAACCAATCATCTTGAAGTACATAAGAAAATTGCATCAATCAAGTGCTATCGAATCATGTTTAACCTCATTTTTATCAGAGATAAGTTAGACATCCTGGTTATTTAATTTATAAATATATTAATGTCTTTGGAATATAAAATAAATGCAGTATTAATAGGAAGATGTGCTGAAGGATTTAGAATTATTATAAGAAAAAAGAAATTTTAATAAAGATGGGAAAATGGATGGAGACCTGTTTCCGAGGAGCTTGTGGAGCCTGATGATGAGCTCTTCTTCATCTGGGGATATATTGCCTCTCTTAATATCTGGTCTGAGATAATTCAACCATCGAAGTCTACAACTTTTCCCGCATCTTTTCAAACCTGCATGCATGGGAAGCCATGTAATAATTAAAAATTAGCATTAGATACATACACATTTATCTTGTAGCAGAACGAGTACCTGCTCTTTTGGGAAGGTTTCTCCATCTTCCTTCACCATGGACTCTAATATATTCTCTCAGGATTTTGTCTTCATGAGCTGTCCAAGCACCTCTATTCAAACCCTCCTTTGAACAACAAGGGCTTCTCCCCATCTCTCTCTCTCTCTCTCTCTCCTTTTGTGTTGTGCTAATTAACTGCTAAGGTTGTTGTTGGATTCCACCTCACTGGCTCTCCGCTAGCTGTGGATACTTATATATATAGCAATTACGTACGTACTTTATTATAGTATATTTTTGGTGTGGTCCACACTTATATGGTCGCAACTCTTACTGTTACAATGACGTGACACTAAGTGATACGAGATTCAAATAATTTTAAAAAGATTATGCGTCATTCAGGTTGGAGTATGTTTGGACGAGGCTTTCGGTTGCAAATGCAACTGGACTCATTTAATTTGTCCCGGCGCGGAGCAATATTAGAATTGGACCCCAAGGATTTCCTTATATCATTAATCACTAATTACGTGTGTTGAAAACTTCGAGAGTATGCTACCGACTCTTTTGTGAAAATGATCATAGCGAAATGAAAATATTATTTACTAATTTCATGATCTATCATTGATTTTAGTTTAAGTATATTGTATATTTAGCTAACAAAAACTAGCATGCACAGCACTTTGGCTAGCTTACATCATTTCCAAAACCATCCGTGGATCACAGATATGAACTTCGAGTTTTGCTATGATTGAATTTCTCGAAAAATCTGCACTTCTCACTGTTTTTAACTTTCTAACCGACTTTAAATTTTATCGTCACAAAAATGAGGAATCCAACTAATTAATCTGCATGATTAACAGAAAAGCCAAATTGGAACCACCACCATTATGATAATTTTCTTCTCACCCTCTACCCAATTATAGGTATTTTAAATTGACACTCAAACTGACTTTCCCACCGAGCTTTTGGTGTTGGAAAGTTTGTTGCAGCAGTCTCCTCGAATCTGTGAAGCATGACGGCAGGCGTCTCAAAATGAGGGTAGTACATGGTGCACCACATTTCAGATTTTCAACAGTCTTATTTTTGGTCGAGACCAGGATGGCCCAGAAAATGTTTCAACCACTCAGGTTCCTCACATTTATTTTCAGTCACATTTTCTTTCCATTTCTGTAGCACGTCACACTGCATTTCATTGTCCACTTTCAACATTTATTCCACGGTTTGTCATATGAGTTTGTTAAGCAAATAGCAGTCAAATGTAAATTAATTTTTAGAGTACTTATATTTAGACATCCACAAATTTTAAACATATTTTTTTTTATTTTTCTTCTTATTAAATTATATTATCTATCATATTTGTATTTTTTTTCTTTTTTTCTCTCTCAAGATACCACATAAAATGTGGATGTCTGTGCATATTTATTGTAATTTTTAATATATTTATTTTGTATTCACTATAAAAAATTACAATATCAATAAATTAAAAATTTCCTAAAATATGATAAATTTTAAAATAATATTTTATAAGTTAAAAAAATTCCTAATTATATATGATTTGATGACACCGGAAAAACACTTACATTATCAATCCATTTTAACTAAATTATTTTTAATGACTAAAAAATATATTTGATTAAATATAATAATATTAAACAGAAAAAAATATTAATATAATACACATTAAATACTATTTCTACTTATAATTTATTATCTTTAAATTTTATCATTTTAAATCACAAAATTAATAATATATTTCAACTATACTATTTATACTAGCGGCACGGTGGGCGTTAAAATTTGATTAATATGTACTAACCTTGACATTAATCATTGAATTAATTATAAAATACCTTGAGTTATGTATACGGATGATTAATTAACCATTAAACTAAGCAACTCAAGTCTCGTTAGGGGTTCAATGTTAGTCATTGTTTGTTTTAATATAATACAGTATAATGTGACCCATATGAGTATATATGGATAAAAATCGCAATATATTGTTACACGAGGAGGACATAAATGATAATAAAATAAAAAAGCGGGAAAAGAAACAAAAATAAATAAAGTTACATATACAACACGTGCATGAAAAAAGAGGCGTATAATTTGAGTTTGAGTGAGCAGTGTCGTATATTTTCATCAGTGAGCAGAAGGGACGAAGGAAGAATGGTGAGGAAAACTTACTACGTTAAAGAGGGTCCCCGAGATGGAGTAGGTACATTACTATTAGCAGTTCCTAGAAAGAAAGCCTTAACTTAATTGGTGCGTACGGTTGCTTTCAAACTGTAAAACAGCAGGCTCCTCTGCTCCTAATTCTAACTGGTAAATCAACTGCCATTCATTAAGAATTTGAGATTGAAAGTTAGATATGGCCCCCTCCCGTGTTGCATGCAATTCCTGCTGGAGGTTATTGATTTTCCTCGGAATGGAACCATTCTGTAGGTTTTCTCAGGGTTTATTATTGATTTAAAGGATAGATCACAAAATGATTATTACATAATGGCTGATTAACAATTAACTACTTTTTTTACTGTACTCCTATTATGTATGAAGTTTATATATATATATATAGGGCTGTGTACAGCGTGAGGCCAGTTAGGCCTAAGATTTCCGTTCTTTTTTTAATATACTAGTTACTTTGTTATTAACATTGATAGTGATTATAATTGAAATAGCATATATCATTGTATAATTGATATTTTGTATACATAAATTAATTTAAATTTTTAATTGAGTCAATTTGAAATTTGAATAATATTTAAAATAGTAACTCGCAATTTTTTTTAAAAAAACTAACAAAGTGTATTAAATTAAAATTTGAAGTAAATTTTATTTTAGGTCTTATAATTTCTATATACGACTCTCTGACTAGAACATATATGTGAATGTATGTATACATGATTTTGATGATAACAAAGAAGAATCAAACAAAGTTTCTTCAAAAGATAAGCATGGCTTCAAGATTAATACAAGATTACTTCAACAAACAAAGTCTTGCTTCAAGATTAACTCAAGATCAAGTCTTGTCTTAAAACAAAGTCCTTTCAAGACATTCAAGGCTCTGGTAATCGATTACAAGAGAACTTCATTGTCAAATGCTCTCTCAAGAACTCTTGGGCAAACACTTACAAATCCATTAAGAGTTCATCCATGGATCTTCATTGTAATATCCTTCTCTTCAAAAGAGAATTCTTCTTTCTTTCTTCTCATTCAATAAGATTGATTAAGGGACTGAAGGTCTCTTGAGTTGTAAGGATTCCTGAACACAAGGGATGGGTTGTCTCTGTGTGGTTCAGAAGTTGTAAAGGATTTTACAAAGATAGTGAAAATCTTAAGTGAGTTGCTTGAATACTGGACGTAGGCACGAAATTTGCCGAATCAGTTTGCATTCTCTCTTCCTTTATCTCATTTATGTTATTGCAATCAATTTTGTCTTGCATGTTTAAAGAACATTGTTAAATTGATTGTTGTTGTTTCTCCTGCATTCTAAGTCAATCCTTCTTAAGATTATTGAGGCCACAAGGTCCAACAATATATAGGCCAATGACTCTTCTAAACTATTTTGAAAAAATATTGTTTTTTACTTCATATTTTTACTAATATTTGTAAAGAATAATGAGAATCCCTTGAAAGTGAAGTGTTAGAATTGCTTGATTATAAAACTCTGACAAATAATTTTGCAACTAAAAAAGTTAAAAGATTAATATAAAAATTGATATTTTATATAATATACTAAGTCTCTTTAAAATTCTTTTAAAAAAAGATTCCTTTAACATTTTCGCCTTTTATATATATATATAATTGAAATAAGTTGTCATATTTTAGGATTGAAAAGCACTTGAGATAATATCATGTCACTTTCACCAAAAGTTAAAATAAAGATTAACTAATTATTTAATTAAAATAAAAATATATATATTAGTAGAAAGTTAAATAATTATTTCTTAAAAAATGATATACTAACCTCATCAAATATAGACACTTATATAAGCTTAAATTTAGCTTACTTGATTGAGTAATGTTAGTTATTATAAATTTTTTAATTCTTAAGTTCAATTTTGTATACATAAAATGCATATATAACTTTGCATAAATGGTAAAAATTTACGCTTATTTTTATTGACTAGACACTAGAACTTGTACATATAGAGACAAAAAGAAACCGATCATCCAAGTAGATCACCTATGTTTTAACAAAAAAATAACAAAAGTCTATATAGAGAGAGGAGAGTGGGTAATAATTTCTCATAGGGAGAGGGATAAGATTGTTCTAAGAATAATTTTTTTAACGTTTATTCTCCTTAATATTTTTATTTATAAAAACATGAAATTTACAAATACAACCTTTAAAACATGTAATATCATTTGACGATAATGCATGTAAAATTTTAGCTAAATATTTGTTAAATGATATTTAATCTTTGAATTCAACTTTACATTTAGTCAAATTAAACAAATAAAGTGAGCATCAAAGCCTTTTAGGTAGGGCAATATTCAGGCACAAATAAAGTCTTTTTCAACTAGAGATAAAATAAGGGGAAAAAGACGTAGCCAGGGGAGGGACAGGAGAAAAAATAAAAGAAAAAACCAGAAAGAACAAGGTCCCGCACAGATAAATAAATCGAAACCGAATGATCTACATTATATTTGCTAACACAGCAGTTATTGGGCTCACCTATTACCCCTACTCTTAGCCAAACATTTGCTTTCAAATAAAAGCAACACTAATAACATAAAGGTGAAGATTATGAGATACAGACTAATCAATGTTTGCTCAAGAGGAAAGAAAGTGAGATCAATATGGCATTTGAGTAATACAATTTTTTTTTTAAGTGTGTGGTAAGGAATTTAATCTTTACGTTTGTATATGAAAAATATTTATTAAAAAATATTAAAACCCCTTAACTCTTACTTGAGGGATACCCTTGGATTATCTCAAAAAAAAAAAAGTGACATAAGAAAAACACAAACAAAAAGATTTGATGAAGGGTTCATTTGATAGGATGGAAAGAAATAGGTGAAATATCAAATGTATAAAAATAGAAAAAAGTAAATGGAAATGAAAGCAATACCCCATAATGGCAGAGTTTTGGTATCTACATAGAGGGTGCTACATGTGAAGATGTGGGAAACTCTATTCACGATTACGACGAACTATGTCACTATTGATGGCAATGACTAGGAGTGATCATAATAACCAAGTCATAAAAAATTAATTATAACCATAATTAACCCGATTTTATAATAACCACATATGACAAGTAAGTGGTTGTAATAAGTTTTACCTTTTAAAATCAAATTTAATTAAACATAACATCGTTATTAATGCATAAAATTGGTTATAAAAGTGTATTAAATATTTATAAAAAATATTTTCAAAAACCAGTTATATATCCATAATCAATTATGAGTGAACTTGTTTAAACTTAAAAAAGCAAATTTAAAATAAACACTTTTACTTAATACTCACCTGTCATGTGTGGTTATTAAATGATTATAGCTAGGTTATTATTAACTTAGCCATGAGCAGCTCTAGCAATGATGAGAGCAAGACAACAATTAGCAGAAGCCACCTTGAGATGTCAAGATTGGCAGTGGTTTTCTAGTGATGGGACAATGAAGCTACAAAATGAGGGTAGATTAATTTTTGTTTTTCTGATTAAGGAAATATATGAGACCATGGTAATGGATGGTTTTATGTGAAGGAATTTTTTGGAATGGCCTTAGGAGCATGCATGTGAGTGTGTACGAATATAGCTGGATGATGCCAAAATTGTTGCATGAGATGTGGTGGAAGCAAAGGAAATTTGTCTCCTGCTGCTTGGTTCGCTGTAGAAACGCAGAGTGTACAGATGATATATTGTGTAGCGTGTTTGATGCTGAGATAGTGTGGCAAAACATGCACCATGTGCTGGGAAGGCAAAGTAAAACTTTTCCACCTTTTAGAGAGGGTGGCACTGGCAAAATTGCTATATGCATGTGATCAAGCCTAGCTGTGTAGCATGTGCAAATAAATGGACAAAATAAGAGAAAAGAGAGAGAGAGAGAGAGAGAGTGAAATGAAATTGGTTAATATTCAAGATGGGTAAAATGCGTCTAACCAATTTGAACAATGCTACTGTTGGAGCAGAGAAAAATAAAATAAATAGACAAACCTATTGTTCTTTTTAGCAGGAATTAGAAGACGAGATAAATGATACAACTATACAAGAACTGCATAAAGAAGCTTTTTTATTTTGGACTAGATTACATTTTCGATCTCCCTATAATGATTTGAAAAATGATAAAAGCGTTCATTCTGGGTAATTATAACTCTTTGTTTGATAAGTATATATTTTCGTACTTATTATTATTTGAATGTTTCTATTTTTCTTTATCTAAAAGCTAAAGATATGGAATTATTTATGCTTTAATAGATGTTTGAGTGATGTAATAAAATTTTCTTTTAGATTTTATTATTTCATTAATTCATACATATTTTCTTATGCTTTTTATCACTGTTTTTATGATAGACATTTTTCAATTTTATTTTTTCTTAGTTTTCCAGTTTTTTGAATTTTTTTAAGTTTTTTTAAAAAATATTTTTTTATTATTCAGCTTGCGTACTAGTTCATTAATCTGCAGGATAAACACGGACCAAACAAAAATGAAGTAAATTTAATTAACGGGCTAGCTCGATCTAATTCATGTAAATGTGAATCAAGATAAATTAATCAAGCTTGTTTGCGTAGTGACCTCTAAAATGATAATTTTTTATTTTAATATTTTTCTTCAATATCTTTCATAATTTTCCTGTCCTCTAAAATTGATCAACCATGCAATTTACTCTCCTTTAGGTCTAAAGTAGCTTTATTTGCAAATGTTTAAACCATCTTAATCAATTTTTTTTTTATTTTTTCTTCAGTAAATGTCACACCAATATCTTTTCTCATCCAATCATTTTATATCTTATTACTTATATGATTATACATTCCTCTTAACATTCTAATTTTTACTTCTCTTTTTTGTGTTATTCATTTAAAGTCAAACATTCACTTTGTAATTACTTTGTAGTCATCACTAACTCTATTTATTTTTCTATTTTCTCCATCCATTTTGTATACCATGTGTGACTTTTGTTAATTTCTCCATACTTTTTGTAATGTTGATCCCAAATACTTAGAAGCCCATGATATGATCTCCTATTTATACCTCCAAATTATTTTCCTATTGTTTCTTGCTAAAGTGCAATGCATGCACTCTATCTTACTTCTGCTCAAGCAAAAATCCTTTGATTCCAAAATTGATCTTCAAAGCTCAAATTTAAAATTACCCTCTTCCCTTAATTTTTCAATCAAAACTATATCATCCACGCAACATGCATCTAGAAATAATCTTTTTTATATCACTAGTAAGCACATCCAAGCTTATAGATTAAAAAAGTAAAGAATGAAGGCTAGGCCTTAATATAAACTTATCACTACATAGAAATCTTTAGTCTCATCTCTAGGAATTTATACACTACTTACCCCATCATATATGTCTTGCATTGTTATGTGTCTCACATTGCATAGAATAAGATGATTAATATGATAGTTAAGTCGTGAAATTCTCTTACTTAATGGAAAATATATGATGGGGAATGTGTGACTATATAGTATATAGTATATACTACTAAGTGCACATTTACTACACTTAAAGTAAGAGAAATAATCGTTTGTTTTTTGAAAGTTTTCTCAAAAAAGTTAGAAAAAACAAACAATTTTTCCTTCAAAATAAGTTAAACCAAATATGCATTAAATCTTCACCTAGACAATTTTTGAAAGTTTTCTCAAAAAAGTTGGAAAAAACAAACAATCTTTCCTTCAAAATAAGTTAAACCAAATATGCACTAAATCTTCACCTAGACAACAGACAGGTTGACAAGGGTCTAGCTGGATACTAAGTTACCGTGAATGCTCCCCTAGGAGACATGGTCGAGCCTTTAGTAGGCGATAGAGAGAAAAAACAAAGTAGGCTCCCCTATGGAGGGGCACTTCTAAGATATCATAAATCTTATTCTTTTCTTTTCTTAAAAGTGTTTCTAAACAAGTTTTACCCAAATAGGTTCAAAGCTCCCAAACTATGGTGTGGGCATGACAGCTTCTATGAGCTAATGCCACACGTCCAAGGAAAATAGAGACCTCCAAATGGAATGCTTGGTGTGGACTTGTTAGGATTCCTCTTGTGGAGGAGTGAATGAGATTGAGCTTCTTTAGGCCATGCGTGTTTAAAGTACTCGTGGAGAGTGAATATGCCCGGTGAATGAAGAACAAGAGAAGGGGTGCCAATGATAGCCGTGTGAAAAGGTCCAGGGAGGGTTAAATGTGTAACTGTGTATGAAGTTGCTCTTGCTCTCTTACACCATTTGCAAGTAATTGTTTGAACTAATAGCCTTACAGCTAGTCATTATACCATTATGATATTTTCCACATGATATCAACTTACAAGTTACAACCCAGGCAATAGATTAAAATTAATAGTTATTAGACATTATTAAGCTTGGTGCTGTTTAATTCGATATCTAAGATGCCTAGCCCCTTCCACTTTCTTTCATACAACCATAGGATTCTGGGTATAATCTACTAGTCACTAAAACCAGCTGCAGTGCAGAGCAACAAAAGACTGTTCTAAAACAATCTCACAAATTGAGTGAATCATTACCATCATAGCAACACTCAAGAGACATTATTCTGGTAAAATCGCATAACAAACTATGAAGCATGGACACCGACACGAACACCGGACACGACACAGACACTTGTAATGTCCAAAATATAGAACGTAGTACAGATGTCGTATCGGTGTCGGACACTAACACGGACGCTCGGTGTCGGACACTAACACGGACGCACGAGACACGGCAAGGAGCTGAGGTGTCCGTGCTTGCATAGATAACGAAACAGTTTACATATACAAAGCATAGGCCAGGGAGATATAAGATTGGTTGGGTAGTTAAGAAGAAGAAAAGGGGTTTCATCCATCCTGCTAACAAAATAAACTAATAATAACAATTAAGCTTATCAAAAGAAGAAGAAGAAAGCATAGCGTAGCAATAACCCCATCAAAGGCTCGCACTCTGAGCAGGAGGAGGCGCTGGCACCACATAATCAACCACGACCACACTCTCGATTTGATCCCTAACCTTATCCTTCTGGTAATTCACCAACTCCTCGTTCGAATCCACTGCCTCTAACTCCCTCGGCCCCGGGAAAACCGCGAGCGAAGCAATCGAGAAACCCTTGGCTCTCCCCGGCGAAAAATTCTCCCCAAGACTGAACTCACTAATCTGCTTAAAACTCTCTGGAATTCCTCTCACCACGCCCAACACCGTGTCCTTATCCGCGTCCTCCTTCAATTTCAAGAAGCTGACTCGAACCGCGGACCCCGGCGGCGGAACGAGACTGGCGGTGGCGAGGTCATCGGCGACCCAATCGACGGACATGATGTCGTCGATGATGGGGAGCACGTATCCCTTGACGACGCTGACGTGGCTAGGGTGTGCTGAGTACGCTTCGAGATCCTCCTTGGACTTGTAGCGGCTGTGGAGCATGTGAGTGAAGGTTAGGGCGGAGGATCGGTTGCGGAGGAGTGGGCCCACGCTGAGGTGGAGAACCGGGTCCAGCGACACCAGAGAGCCGAGTCCGTTCACCATGTCACTCACCTTTGACGGCTCCGTTTCCTCCTTCACCTTGAACAGGACAATGTGCTCCACCGTTTTAGTTGACGCCATCTTGATGCAAGATCTGGACGGCCGCGCCTGTATTTGACGGAGGTGTTTGGTGGCAGAGAAACTCAGACAAAACGGCGTTCTCAGACACAGCATCGTAAGCACCAATAATGCACGATGCCTGTGCCTTGAATCAATCTCGCTGACGCTGACGCTTAGGGCTCAGAGTTCAGACTTGAATCTTTTTTTTTTTTTTCTAACTTAATTTGTGTGGGGTGCCGTTCATAGGACCTGAGGCCCGTTTAATGTACATGGACCCAATGACCCAAGATTCCTATAGTAGTAAGGCTTTGTTATTCTTACATCTCTTTTTATGATTTCTTTTTTTACAACATGGGTAGTCTCGAAGAAAATATGTTTTTGTTGTGATTTGTGAATAATACTTGAAAGAAATGTATTTCAATTTTTTTTCTAATCATTGAGTCATAGGTGACTAGGTGGTGTGATTTCGTAATATAAGGAAACATATAAAAAAAAGTTTATACATAAGAAACACATTTGTGTTGCATTTATCAATATAGACAAAAATATGGGTACGTCAAGAATATGAATCATCGAAAAAATATGAATTAAAAAATCATATTTTGAAAAAGAAATTATTGATCATTCTTTTTCTTTCCTTCTTCGTATTGATCATATGCATATGAGCAACTCACAACTTTCCTTCTTCTTCCTATTGATTATATGAATATGGTAGAATCATTCACAACATTATTATGATTTTATCCTGTAAAACTAAATTCATATTAATAATTATAATGTTAGGTGACTTATTTTATATTTTTATCATTTAAAAATGAGATATATAGTCTATAAAAAATATTTACATGGTGATAAAATGCATGAAAATTGAAAAACTCAATTGTAAAATGTGTAAAGAAATAAAATTTAATGGTAAAATTGCAAAAAAAAATGATACAATTTACATTATGATAGTTAAGTGATAAAATATGTAATTAAGTCTAATAAATTATTAAAAAAAATATTCTGATTGACATGAAAGTCTAATAAAATTCATGCAACTAAGTCACTAGGGTCACAAGTAGTTGTGTGGAGAAAGGAAACCAAATTATTTTTTTATAAGTGCTATAAACTTAACGATAACCAAGTTGGTTTCTACTTGAATGGTATATCATTCATTGGTTGGTTTTCCAACACAACAGAATGTAAAAGAAAGGAGTTTCTCATAAGTACGTGTAGGCCTTTGTTTATTCACAACTAGAAAGCATACCAAAGAAGCATAGGTAGAGATGAAACTACTATTTTTGGAATCCAACTTCTCTTTTTTAACTAATAAAGATTGAAGTCCCTCTTATTCATTTAAAATGTTTCTAATTTATAATATATAAAAAAAAAGAAAGGGGACTGCTACCGCAACCAAGCAACTGTGTCAGACACTTTGTAATGCAATCATATGGCTTTTTTGTGTGTGATTTATTTTAAGAAGTAGGTGTGCAATAAGCTTGTTACGTTGATAATTGTGTGTTTACTTCAGAATGCACACACACCATTTGCATGAAGCACAGAAACTCACATTACACTCTTTTCTCTTTTGAACGGAGGATGATATATCTGTAGTTTCAAACTGAACTGTAATGTGCAGTTCTAAATCTCATCTTTAGAATTTATTAAACTAAAATTCTAAATATATATTTATCATTTAATAAATTAAATTAAAGGACCAAATTGATGTAGTGACTGAATTAGGCTGTTATCGCATTCCTTGACAGCATTAGATTTGGCTGTTAGCACTGCACAAACACAAGTTTGCATTTCACCTTAGCAGAAAAGGAAAAGTGTGCAACTAGCCCTGCACAAAATAGATATTCATTATTGTGGATGGCCTTTAATTTTAACATTTTTATCCGAATCATTAATCTTGAATTGAAAGCATTAGTTAGCTTTTCCATTTTTGTCACCCTTAATTATTTGCATATAATGATAAAATTGGAGTAATTAGCACAGCCGAGTATGTCATGAGTATGTGCTGAGTATGTACGTTTTAAAAGTTTTAATTTGGACTATTTCAGACAGAAAGCAATATTGAAGTATGGCTAATTCAAGATGCTATTGATAGTGTTGTTCACATAAGTGTCTAGATGAGTATCACGTATATGTGGGTGAAGACAGAAAAAAATGCCTTGAGGAAACTTGAAGGTCCATAGCTCTACAACAGTGAAGTTGTAAATTCTTTCTATGCTGAGTTACCTACTCATTGAAATCATATCACCAAGGAAAGGTTGGTTGATTCATTCATTGAAAGATTGTAAATATGAAAGATTTCTCAACAGATCTTAAATGCATTAAGAGCAAATACAATAGTTTTGGGTTCAGAAACTTCTCCATGTTTGAAAGATCATAGCAAAGGTTCCTCAGATTTCTTTTTCTGTTGTCAGGATTGAAATTAAGAACATACCCATGCATTACTTCAAGATTGAAATCACCCTAGATATCAAGATACCAGTTTCTCATGATCTATTTGCAGCATATATAAATGTCTTTCTTCACATTATCAAATTTCTTAATTAAAATATCAAATCATCAACTAAGAAACGGTTAAAGGTGTTTATACAACAGACTTTTTGTTTAAAAAATGGTTAACTATCTAGTGGCCACTTGTAGGGAGGGAATACTGCATATTGATATATATAACTGTGTACCAAAACTTGAACAAACGACTTATATGTGTCTGTCCATGGTACTTTTATATTTCTTTCCCACATTATTATAACAAGCAATAGTAGTTCAATGGTTTAAGACAATGATTATATCCAGGTAATGGGGAGAGGTTGCGCATTTATATGTTCCACAGATTTCTTAATCCGGGTGTAACGTTGTTTGGTTTCTTGGAGGAGTATACAAGAATAGTGAAATTAAACTCAGGAAGCTATTCAATTTAGGTTAAACGTATGTATGTGGCCAGCGAAAGTAGCTATATAACACAAAATGAATAATGGCCGAAAATCAATTTAATAAAAATTGAACAAAACAATTAATTACTACGTAAAGCCAAACATGAAATATAACAAATTTTGCAGTCCATTATTATTTTGTTAAGTAGTGTCATTCCATAGCATGCGGTCCCATACAATATATATAGTAAAGCGAATGACACGGGTTTTCATACCGGAACTGATTATTACAACATGATAATAACCTCAGTATTTAAGATGCTGAGTGCGTTTTGGATGATGATGGTACCACATAATGAAGCACCATCACACTCTCGAGATGCTCCTTGATCTTCTCATTCCTCAGATAGTTCCCTAGCTCCTCATGGTTCATTTAATCCAGGAAAAACTTCAAGGGAAGCTATGAAGAACCCTTTGGCTCTGGCGGGAGAGAAATTTCCCCCGCAAGTGAACTGAAACTTACGTTGAATTCCTCTTATAGCCCCTAGAACCTCATCTTTAACGTGTTCTCCAACACCCTCCTTCAACTTGAAGAACGTGACTCGCAACCAAGGATATATGGATCTTCCTTTTAATCTTTCTTCATTCCTTCCATGTGGTTGGCTATGTAAGCAATAACCTTGGATCTTTTCTTGCATTTAATAATAAGTAAAGTATAAATATCTGGCCGGCCACCCGGAAGAGAGGTGGAATGTTTAGCTGGTTTGGTTTTCTAACAGCCTCGCCAGAGAATGGAAAAAGGATCGTTTTTAACAGCAACCTGAAGGTCCCCAACAGTTATAATATAAATTTTGAAAAACTATCTTAACAAATAAAGAAACATCTTTAAGGATTAAGATTGGTACAGTTAAAACTTTAAGAGCAAAGAATCTTGATCCGGACTATATGGATTGCTAGAACATTTCATTTTTTTCTTTTTAGTACCGTAGACATCAAGAATCTCGCTTGGTTCTGTCAAAAAAAAAAAAAATCTCGCTCGGTTAATCAAGATACGTGGATTTAGTTGAATGTTCAGGTTCCTTGGTTTAAACATCCATACTTTTTGCTAATTCAAAAAAAATTAACAAAAAAAATGTAGCAACAATTACCAAAAATGAATTTTGTTTTAATAATATATTAATTTACATTTCTTTATGTATTTTAAAAATTGTTATTGATTTTAATCTGCATTATTTTTAATGCATGTTGAATTTGAAAGTGTATTTTATTTAATTAAAATGTAGCATATATTTATTTACTATTTAACACTTAACATAGAAATAGAAATATACCAAATTAAAATCAAGACGAATAATAGTAAAATACAAAAATGTGAGGTACATTGTGGGATCCATTAAGAAACTTTGATGAGCTTCTTGGTTGAAAAAAAAAATAATTAAGAAAGATAATATCACATGGTGGAAATTAAGTGTAAAAATTAAATTATAAAATACTGGTATTAAATTAAGAAACTTCGGTGATTTTTTCACGTTAGAGATGCTCTTCATTAGTCGATATCATTGACCTACTCCAACACCAAGTTTTTGCATCCCATTTTTGTTAATGATATCTCATTTGTAAGTCATGTGTAGGTATATTAGAATACATGTATCGAAAAGTAAATCCTTCACCCTCTTTCCTTTCTCAATTGGACATTTTCAATATTTTTTTTCTATTTCTTTAATTGTATTTTTCACACATTACCTTTGTAATTAGCTAAAGAAAATCTCTTTCAACTATATCAAATTCTTCTTCTTTTATCCTTTTCTTTCTATTTAATATTTCTAACTGTTTCAATCTACCATGTTTTTATTTAAATCTATAAATTAAAATTTAATATTTTTTAAAATATTAATAATTTAAAATAACTCTATATCATAATTTAATTCATTATAAATCTAAAATATAATTTATATATTTAAAAATATTTATTTATTATAAATTTTAATTATACAAAATAAGCATTTATCTCGTTGAAGGTAAAAACTAATATTTTAGTGGGATGACATTGAAAAATCCATATCTTCGTAGTATAATATTTGGCTTTGAAAAACAGTGCTGTAGCGTATGTCACACTTCTATATAAACTTCAATCCAAAAGAAAATCCCTAAACTTGATTCATTTGACTAATTGAAAGCGACAATCCAATTTCTAATTAAACTAGCCAATGTAAAAAGGTTTTTTTATTAATTAACAAATTACAAAGGACAAACAATGTCAAGAGTAAAATGGTTGCCCATTTTCTTCCCCGCTAAATTCGCACGATCATTACTTACACAACATTCACGTTATCGATATCATTTTCTGGGTTACATTTAACCTAACATCAAACATCGACAGATGACGAAATTTCTTGTTCCATCATATTAGTGACCACAATAAGTCAATGTAGTATTCAAATCTTGCAACCGCTGCTTTTATCTGTTTTTACGGAGATTATTAAAAAAAAAAAGCAAAACTCCTCGAATTAAATGATGTATAATTATTAACCACGGGTAATCAGAAGAAAAAAAATATATACACCCTATAGTAAGAAGCTCTACCACATTGGCTAAAACTTTCTCTAAACTTCAGTTTAGAGGCATATATAAAGTTGGCCCAAAAAACATCTGTGCTTCAACAGTTCAACTAGACTAGCTCCAGAGGAAATGAAAAAAGGTTGGGAATCAGCTTGCGAACTTGGAGGCAATTAAATCATTTCAATAAGATGATATTAAGTCATTTTGTAAGATTTTCATTTTTCACTAATAACCTATTTTAACAAAATATTTATTTTTAATAATTGAATTGCTACAGATTCTTATTAAATTCATATAAATATAACATTAAAATAAATTATATTTTTTGACAACCAATAATAATTATATTTATAAATTCATTTCTTCATCTTATTTTCTTTCTAAGGCTCTATTCTCTTCTTATTATATTATTACCTCTGTTTTTATACGTAATACACTTTTTTGAAGAAGAAAAAATTGTGTGTTTTTATAAGTCTCTTTCTAAATGATCTCTTGTATTAATCTTTTTATATATTAAAATTTTCCTTAATTACTTTATAATAAATGTAGTATAAAATACTAATTACTAATAAGAAAATATTTTCTATGAAGATTGAAAAATATGGCCAGCATATATTAGATAAAACGAATAAATTTGAAGTAAAAAAAAAAAAAAAAAGTGAAACAAAGAGTTCAAATAATTCTAAGAATTTTTTTAAAAAAATAATAATACATATTATTAATAAAATGAGTACTATCAATTAAATTAATTAATTTTTACATAATTATGAATAAGTTAAAAGAGATGAAAATATAATTTATTAATTTATTTTCCTTTTTTTAGGGGTGGAGGAAAATGGAGGGCAAAAGTAGCGTGAAGGGGCAGTGGCATGAGTGTGTCCAGTCCCGTTATTAGCAGCGTGGTTGTGAGCGTGACACACTTCTCCGACTGAGATGGGACCCAGCTTCTTGGCAGCCAATGGTCATCACTCTACGTGTTCCTTTATCATTCGCCCAAAACAGTTGCCCCAGATTTCCTTGTACCTCTTCATTTCTCTTTTTTTATTAACTACACCCAAACAAAACTCTTTTTTTTATTAAGAAAATTCTCATTTGCCAGACGTCGCCGTTCCCTAGTGAAAATCACGTTCGTGTTGACCCCGTTTGGATTTCCACCATCCTCATCCACTTCGCAGGCCTTCCCCTCGTACAATTATAGTATACGGTATCCATCCAACTATTCAACACAACGTTTTTTTATGGGAATTATTACAGACAACTTAACCATTAAATATCTTATTATCACCATCACTACGCCCACCGCACCAATCAATGAAAATAGACGAATGTCAAGCCCAACTCTCTTTCAATTACTCTCTAGAATTTAATAAAAATTATGATTAATTTTATTTCTCATTTAACATAAATCACCACATAAATCATTAAACCACAAATAAAATCTACTAAAAATTATGACTTTTAATACATTTTAATCAATTATATAAATTCTTTTTTTAAAAAAAAAGTATAACAGAAAGTGTTGTGTGAACCCAAGAGCAGTTTAGGCGGGCAACCCTTTAAGTTCTCATTTTTAGAGGGACACTAAATTTTTTTATATAGTTTATACAGATATCAAAAGAATTTTTATACACAAATTTAAAATTATATAAAAACACATTTTTCAATAGATTTCTTTTAGAGAAAAAATACAAGTAATTAGTTAATTAATAGTGATGTTTTCACTTCTCAATCAAATTTACTCTCAACTTTGAGAAAAAGAATCGACAATATAAGTATAATGTTAAATGCAAGAGAGTAGAATATGAGATTCTTTTCATTGCTTTCAGTGTTAACATAATTACGTAAACAAAGTTTTTAACTAAAAATTATAATGGTTATGATTCAAACTTCAACAATGAATCAAAATCAAACTTTATGATATTGATTTATTTGAAAATATTTAATTGCTTTTCTAATTCATATACAACTTATAAAATAATATTAATTATTGTTGCTATTACTGTATATACTAAAAGAAGCTAATTTTTCAAATTTAAAATTGTTAAAATTCTATTTGAAATTATGACACAAGATAGATTAAATAAACTTGTTTTGATTTCTATTAAATATGATCATTTATGAATATTGATTATAAACAAATTATTAATGATTTTAGCACACAAAATGCATGCAAGAAGGATAAAATTCAAATGGTTATCAGGATATATTTTTTTCAGTTTGCTCAGTGCACACAAAATCTTACAATCAGTTACGTGTTTGTCAAGATTTAAATTCCGTATTATTCATTAAATAAATTAATTAATAAAAAAATACCTTTAATTGAAAACATTAAATTATTAATCAATTTATGTCTTTCTAATATAATAGGTTAACTAATTTCAAATGTCTCTACTTCCTTTCGCAATAGGTTGACAGAGTAAAAAGTAAAAAAATAAATAAATAGAAAGTATTACAAATTATTAATCAATTAATGTCTTTCTAATAAAATATTTTACTATTCTTTAATTAATCTTTAGATGTCCAAATGAATACTACTTATTTTCCTACAAGTATTATTTAAAGTATTTATTTTAAATGTAAAATATAAATTTTGTATTCAAAATATTTTTTCATGTAAAATATAATTTTTAATTATAATATAATTGATATAGTTAAAAAATTATTGATTATAGATTATAATTATATAGAAATAACTAATTATTCTATGCAATTCACGAACGGAAATACTAGTCAAACTTTGACCAAAAAGCGAAATAATGAATATTTTAAATGTGCAATCAATTAATATTTAATGCTAAAAAATTGAAACAATAAATATTTCAAACTTTGATTATTTAAATGTTTATCTTATTAAATGTTATTTTTTTATTACAGTTAAACTTTATCAAAATAGTAAGGAAAAATTTTAAACTAAATACTGCACACAAATACTCACATTGTCTTTGATTTAGTAGGTTTTTATTTTTAATTTTCAACATATTTTCCTTTATTTCACTTTGAAATATTGTGATGATCAAAATGGAAGGACAACATTTTCATTGTCACACTCTCTTTCTATTACCACATAAGATTTCTAGATTCCAATTTATGAGGTAATGTTACTTATTCTCACGTTCCTATCAAGATATATACCAATTTTATGAGATAATGTTGCAAATGCTACCAATTTATGAGGTAATGTTGTAAATGCTACCAATTTTATGATTTTTTAAAAAATCATAAAATTTTGTTACATGAGTTCATTTTATTCGGTTTTCACATTTTAGGGTGAGTTTGTGCAAGATGGCTTTGCGGACAATGTTTCAACACCCAAAGTTTTTTCTATGTTTGGTAAAATTAGTTAGAAACTTACAAGCCATAAACTGAAAACTTATAAACTAATTGATTTTATTGAAAGTATTTGATAAAAATAATTGATAAATATCAAATGACATAAAAAATATATTTAATATTTTTTATATATGAATTTTATGATAGAAATAACTTGAATGCATTAATCTCTCACTTATACAACTAAGAAACATAATACATATCAAATATTTTTTTATTGAAAACTAATCATATATATTTAAAATTTTGTTTAAATTAAGTCATATAATTTTAAAAAATTTAAAAATAATTCAATAAATAATTATAAAATTGATATGATTCAAATTATTTATAACCTTAAACAACGTCATAATAATAATGGATGAGTTTATTATTGTGTGCATATAAAAATGATAAATTAGATCAGAGAAATAGTTTTTCAAACAATAAAAGATAGGATTTTTAAATTAAATAAAATGATAAAATAAAATTTTAAATTAGATAATAATGATAAAATTGAAAAGAAAAAAATTAATAATTTTTAAGCTAACTTATTTTTCATAAATTATTTTAAATAACTTATCAAAATAAACTTTTTGAGGGAGTTTATGAAAAATAAACTCATACTAAATTTTTTTTTTAATCATGATAGTTTATAAGCCAGTAAAAAAACTTATACCTGTTCGAGAGCCGTATTAAATCTAGCCATAATTAGGGAGGAGAGAATGCTACTCGTAAGAATTAATGGTGGTTAGCATTCACATTAAAAATAAAAATAAAAACGGCCGACACAATATTTTGAACTCCTGTCATCCGCCATCATAATATGTTTGATTATCAATATTAACGAAAGAATTGGTACATGGTTTGCTGGCAAAAGTAGGGTCTTTCATCATGGAAATCTTGACATTATGAACTAGCCACGTGTCGTGAAAAAAATATCGTTTGAGTGTTTCTTCCGAAGGACAAAGACTTTTTCCCGACACTTCTCAATTAAAAAAACAAATGAAATGAATTTTTTTTAAGTGTGTTTGGATGAGAAAATTTTAAATTTTAAGATTTTCAAATATTTTTATTAAATTTTTTTTGTTTTCAAAATTTTATGTTTGGATAAAAGAAATTAAAATTGTGAGGGTAAAATAAAATGAATGCAAAGAGAAGAAAAAATATGTTTGGTGTGCTTTTAAAGAGAATGATATTGATGTGACGTGGAAAGTCGCAGGAAAACCAGGACACAACAATATACACCATCACACTCGACTACAACATTCACTGAATGGCATAAGGCATCACCCAAGTCTTCTGTGCCGGCAAACACCTCCGTCGCGTGATGAATAGCTATGGTTGTTTCTCCTAACTGACGAGTGCAGTTTTACGTGTCCCCCTATGCACACACGATCGATGTTCCATGAGCTCAAACGATATTTCTTGAAGAAGAGGATCATCGACGTGAGAGAAGAGTCGCAAGTTCGAGAATAAGGATTTCGAAAACTTTCAGGTGAAATAGAGAATGAATGTTATAAAGTAAATACGCAAATTTTTAAGAAAATTCTTCAAGAAAATTTCAATTTCTCACATTTTAAAGGAAACTAAAATTTCACATTTTTAATTGCTTAAAATTTTATTTTAAAATTTCAAAAATTTAAATTATTCGTAAAAGAAATTCAAACAATAAATTTTAGATTACAGAAAAAATTTAAATTTTCTGATAAATTATTTTTCTCAGTTAAAATTCTTTATCTAAATGCACTATTATTTTGTAATCTGAAAAGAGTTTAATTTTGATTTTGATATATGTAAAAACTTTTACATAATAAATTAATTACTATTGATAGTATTTTTTAAATCATATATTTTTTAGTTGAGATAATTTTATGTAAATCAAATAAAATTACTGTATGATTAATGGTATTAGTATGATTTATAATATAATTATTACAAAAAGTAAATCAACTTTTGATACGTTAAAGTTATGATTGGATAATAATTTTTTTATATTATAACCGTAGATATTATTTTCTCTTCCGGTTATCATTTTTTACTCATATAAATTCAACTCATTAAAAAAATTTATAATAACTTGTATACATTATTCAACTAAATAAGTTTTTTTTAAAAAAAATTCAACTAAATAAGTTAAACCTTCCTATTAAAGCAACTCTCTTTCTGATTGTCCAAAATATTCCCCAATTTTTATAGATTATTTTTTTAAAACGATAAACAGAGTAATTTGTTTTTCGTTGCTCAGGGTATCTTTTTTATCAAACAGCAACAACTAATTTTCCGAAGGACACAAATTTATTTAAGAAGTTGTATTTTTTCAATAGATACTCCTTCATATATACGGACATGTAAATAAAATATCTTTAAGTGTTAGTTTATTTCACTAAAATTAAATACAAGGAGAACTTAAACTAATTTAAAATATTAAAAAATGAAACTTAAGAACCCAACTATTGGTCAAAAAAGAATCCTGGCTATTAAATGTAATATCATATGATACATGATGTGATTATATATAAAAATTTACATATTTTTATAATATTATATGTTATTAACTAAAATTAATGATTATTGAGAATCATAAATTCTGAAAAATCATAATTTTAGAAATTACTAAAATCTATTTGATTGATCATGAATATTTATATAAGATTTTTGAAAATCAAATATTAACATGTTATTTTATTAAAACTTATGTGTGTTTACTAAATTAAATAATATAATGACTAACATGAAATTTTTTATTTGTTTTTATCACAATAAAACTACTTTTTAACACAAAAATGTTATGTTTTCACCCTTTTCATGAGAATGTTAGTGGAAAACTCAATAAAGATAAATAAAAAACAATGATAGAAATGTTTGATTTTTGAGAATAATATTTTAAAATATGTATACTGAACATGGGAGTTTAAGATTTTTAACCTAAAAGGATCCCCTACCAAACACCCCTTAGCATATCATAATTATTGTTTGCAATATACTTTATAACAAATTATTCTTAATACACACTTTTTATTAGTTAATATTAATTAGAAACTAAAAAATCATAAAAAAAAGGCAATCAAATAAATTGTTAGATTCTAAAAAAAATATAGACTAGACAAGTAGTGAATCTTCCTCTTGATTTGATTGGGCTCTGCGACAAGGCGGGAGAGCTCGACCCTGGGGAGGTTGAGATCCAAATGCACTCGACGCTGCGAAGACCCGCATTCACATTATTCACCAAAAAATAGTGAGGCTTACATTTTTTTAAAAATCTTTAAGAAATTTCCATCAATAAAAAATAGTATATTAAAAAAATATGTCAGATATTTTGTCATTAACGTTTTTCTTGATTATAAATTATATATGTGGATTAATAAAATAAAATTTAAAATATTTAATGAAGGGTCCTTAGTAAACTGCGTATCGAAATTAATACTCCTATAGCTTATAAAAAAAAAAGAGAGAGTGAGAAAAGAGGTGGATATTCATCATAGAATAGTGCTAAATATTAAGACACAAAGGGGTCCGAGCGTGACTGTCAAATCTACATATTCTCTGTTCTCTCTTTTCTCTCTCTCTCTCTCTCTCTCTGAATTCACAGGACAGCCCCTTTGCTCCGCAGATTCGATTCAATCGCCGATCTTTATCACTCACTGCTCCTCGGGAATCCCTCGTCTCCCCCCTTTCAATCTCTGTCTCTTCTCCCTCAATATAATGTTCCAGATTTTCAAGGTACGATTTTCCATTCATTCCAATTATTATATTATTAATTATCAACAACAACACCTTTTGAATCATTTATTTTATTTTAACTTTTTATATGAATTTGGCAAAGCAAATAAATAAATAACTAACATCCATGCTTTCATAAAATGTGAATTTTGTTCTCTAGTCTTTGTTTCTATCTGACAACGTTTCCTCCACTGTTTCATGATGAGTTTCTTGATCTCCGTTTCACCGAGACATTGGTTTTATCAGCTCTTTTTCTCTCTTTCTTTCTTCTTCTTCTTAGCGGTTTACTAATATATTCACAGGGGATCTCAGATATTGTAATTTAGTTGGTTTTGAGATGCCTTGGGCTTCAAATGGATTCTTTTGTTTTTATTCGACCAATTTCTGTTTCCTACTCAAAGGAATTTATGCTATGCTGCTGCAAGTTTTCCGAGTTCGGTTGTAACATTTTAATTCCTGAGATATTAACACGTTAATTCGGATTTTGCTGAGTTTTAACTAATGCCAATCTGAGATTATTAAATGGGATTTTGTTTTTCTTCAACATTTGGACGGTTACTTCTTTAATTTTTTTTTGTTTTTTTTTCGTAATTTTGCTTGAAAAGGGTTAATGATACTGTCTCTGCTATAGTACTTCATAATATAACCTCCTCTGCATCATTGACTGTTTTTTCTTTTGGGTGGGGGTGGCTTTTAGATTCTTCTTTGGAACTCTGTGCTAAGTAGGTATTTTCTGAGTACATTAAAAAAAAGGTTCCTTTTATGGAAATGGGATCTGCTTTTTCCCATCTCATCATTTTTTTTAAAATTACCCTCATCAATATAAATAATAATAACAGCAACAGTACAAATAATAATAATAATAATAATAATAATAATAATTGATGTTTATAATCTGATTCCTCTGGAAAATGAACTCATGGTGGTCATGATTTCTACTACAGAGCTTGTCTCATCTGCCCAATGCCTTAAACAATTCCAAAACTGCTTATGTTTTGTCTCTCTGTTTAGGTTAGTGCAGGCAGGTACACATAGGAGGGATATGATTATGGATAAATTAAAAAATATCTCCAAATGCTTTCAATATATTCCACATCTGTTTTTGTTCTTTCTTTCTTTCTTTCTTCTCATCATCTTCTTTTCGACCATGATGCAGGGCTGGTTCTGACTCGATCAAGCTTTTGACTCCTTAAAAAAGAAAAAAAAAATATGGAGGGTGACACATTCTCTGGTCTTGGCAACGGTACCCAGATTGATAGCAAGATCTTGCAGACATTTAAGAAAAGCTTTGTTCAAGTCCAGAACATCTTGGATCAGAACCGGGTACTCATCAATGAGATAAACCAGAATCATGAGTCCAAGGTCCCTGACAACCTCAGCAGAAACGTTGGACTTATTAGGGAGCTCAACAACAACATCAGAAGAGTGGTTGACCTTTATGCGGATCTTTCAAGTTCTTTCACCAAATCCATGGAAGTTTCTTCCGAAGGGGATTCAAGTGGTGCTGTAAAATCTGATGGCAAAGCTGGCCACAAGCGACACAGGCCTCTTTAGGGAGCTCTTTTTTTTTTTATTTCTTCTTTTTTCTTTTTTGTTTGGTGGAGATGCACGACATAACAATTGTGTTGAGGGGTAGAACAAGATTAAGTTCTGTAGCAAAAGCCCTCTTGTATTACAGAACTTTCTTTAGCTCGTCACTTACTGCTTACTACATCTCAAATAAAAAGAAATGATTTTCCGGAATTAATTGCTCTCAATATTATTATTATTATAACCTTGTGACTGTGGATCTAATAGTAATGTAACATGTTTGTGTGCTAACTTAATCATGCTGCTGTCTTTCTAAAGGTAAATGAGAACCACCCTTTTCTTTCCTATTCAACATGATTGCTTTTCCCTTTGGATTTGAACATGTGATGGATTATAATGAGATGGACCTTTTATTGTTTATATGTTTTTTTTTCCCATGATATGATGAGGTTTTGCAAGAGAATAAGAGCTTTTAGTTTTGTTAAACTTTTCTTGAGTTTCTGCTTGTCAAAAAGGAGCTAAAGGCCAAAGGGTCTTCATAATTTTTTGTCCCTCGTTCTTTTTTCATGAGGACCATCTCTTATCTAGTTTTGATGGAAACTCGTGATATAATACCTTTATTCTCTTTATATCTTGAAACAAAATGTTGCTCCCAGCTCTTACTTTAGCCAAGAACTGAAAGTTAGAAGGGGTTGCAGATACTGTTTTTAGCCTATGCGCATGTAGCCAGAGTTTCCTTAGCAAAAAAACTACACCTGGTGGTTTTCCTGTTCATGTGTTTCCCTGTGGGAGTGACAACTGAGAACTGAAAACTGCATACATATGTGTTAAGATGCTCTGAAGCAGATGGAAGAAAGCAGCTTTAGAATATAAGATAAAATCTTTTTTAGTTCCCTATCACACACCACCACAAGAACAGAATCTCAGATAAGCGATGAGAGGAGCTTTTGACTAATTTTTTAATTTTATTTTCTTATGCCCAGTGGCTGATATTGGCTGGCAAATTAAAAGTGTTCTACTATTCTATATCTCAGCTTAAAACAAAACACTACAGTCCTTAGAAGCAGATATGTGTAAATAGTGACCCCCAACAACATGACAAGGGACCCAAAGGTTCTCTTTTTGGGATGGAACTGAACTTCTCCATGCTTATCCCTTCCTACTCAGGTTCGTTCCTTTTTACTTTCCAATTTCCCCTCCCTACTTTTTATTCTCTTATTATAGATAGATGTCCTATATGACATACTTCTAATTGATACTTGATAATTCCATGGTTGTTTTTCTCTTTCACTCTCTCTGATTGTGCAGATGTCTTTATTGGTGGACCCATTTTGTTTGTGGCAGCCTAATTTCCTGATCTTAGAAGAGGAGGCCCACATGAGTGATTGCTGACGATGGCCTGTTTCTTTCTGGTTTAGATTTTGCATTTTGAAGGAGTGGACCTTTTCCTCCTCCTGGCTGGTTAGATTCATGCCTTTGTCAATACTCTCTCTATTCATAATTAACTCACTCAGACCTAGCTATAACTGTTAGACCATCATTTCTTGGGTGATAATTGTTAGACTATCATTTGTCCATGACCTCATGGCCTTTTTTGGACCGTCACATATAAACTCTTTTACTATTAGATATACAATTATAAAGCTTTCGTGTACAAGACAAGATGCTGTAGTTACTCTCAACTCCCAAGAGTGTAAAATACAATGTGACATTTTTAGCTTAATTTTTATTTAGAAACAACATCTTAGTAGAAAATATGTCTGCTAGAGTTACTTTATTACATAGTCCATCAAAATGTCCACTTATATACCGAAGATGCTAATGGGTTTTCATGAAGTCATGAACTAATGGGTTTTTATGTAATTCATTACTTATATACCAAAGATGCTATAGTAACGTTATTTTATATATATATATATATATATATATATATATATATATATATATATATAATGCTAGAAGATTCTTGACCCAATGAGAGAGAGATTACTATAATAATATATTGGGATATTCAAATTTGTTAGGCATTATCAACCGGATTAATTCAGCAGAAGAAAAACAATCCCTATGTAGTACTTATAGTGAGCAAGTATAGAATAACACAAATATACTATGTTTGAGGAAATGATCAAGGGCTAGAATATCTCATATAAAAATGGAATTGGTCCCTAACCAAGCCAAGACAAATTAGACATTGTGTAGTACATAACATGTGCGGGGGGAATCTACTTTTGCTTTTCTTTCCCTTTGTTCCTTGCATTTCCAGCAAATAGGTTGGAAAGGAGCTCAACTCTAGTTTGCCCAATGAAAGTTAATTTTTTTTATATATATAATAATGGAACTTGTAGATATCTCCATCATTGGTTGGACCCAATTACAGCAATCCAACTATAATAATCCACGCCCCATGCCGGAAATGCTTAATTATGGTCTAATGACACTTTTTAATAATTTGACGATAATTTTTAATATGTGATCATCCTTTTATTCCCTCTCTCTCATGCCTTTTATAAAACTAAACTACATTGGGTCGTGGCTTCAGAAAGACACTCACACTTTTGAAAATTGCATGCTTTAAGAAAATCAACTTTACAATGTTGACATCACTTCTGTTAGGTGACCCGTTAACGTTGCAAAGTTGCGTTTCAGTGATTCTATATTGGATTGTTTGGTACAAAGATCCTGTCTTATTGAAGTTTCACCTGCCAACAGGTAACGAAACTTATCCGTAATTTTACTTTCCCATCAGAAAAGTACATCACTATCTCTTTATGTGTCTAATTGCTAGTGAATGCTTGCTTAAGTATTCAAAACCTAAGCCACTAATTATTATTAATATAAAATTGTGCCGAGTTAACTTGCTATGAGTTTCTGTAATTCGTAACGACTAATAAAGTAACAATTTCACTGGGTCGGCGATACCTTAGTTATAAGGAGAATTAACAGCCCCAATTCCTATTCTATTCGCTAGGTTGTGGGTGAGATTAATTATAACGAGAGATAACAGTCCAAACTCCTATGCTACTTCTATCCAGAAGAGCTTCATCAGTATCAATAAATGGTTTTGGACAGTTTGATCACACTTTTGAGAGCTTTTTGCCATCAATAATGACGGACGGTCTACCAAACGTTCAAGTCAGTGTACATGCATTCTCAAAATCCAAAGTTCATAAATAAAAGAGAAAATCCCCATCTGGGCCAAAGCTTTGAGTGGTTGATTATTTTGAGTCATTTTATAAACAAATTATTCATATGAGTGGTTTTTAAAATAATTTATTCGTAAATCTCTTTTGATATCAGAATTAATAATATGTTCTCTTTAAACCTATTGCTCAAATATGTTATTTTAATTTCTCAACGATCAAAGAGACTGATACTGATAAATTATTTAAAAAGAAATCATTATTAATATTTTGTTTATAAAAATGATCCAAAGTATCAATTACTCTCAAAACTCTAGGTCCAAATGAAACATACATCCAAAATCCTAATTATTCAAATATTAAATGTTCTTCATTTATTTGAACCATTGTATCAATGGAACGGCTGGAATTATAATTTTTGGTAAAATATCTCAATTAATCAAATATGTTTAACATAGATTCATAATTATTTCTTTCGATTTTCTGTAGATTGTGTTGTGTTTGATCCTTTCGTGTTGTTTGACATATATTAAATTAGTTAATTTATTTAGTAACATTAAATTTATTAATAATATGTATTGTTTTTTAAAATTGCTTTATAAGTTATTGAGACATGGTATCTCACTTTTTTCACTTAATTATTTACATCTAATTAATTAATGTGTATTATTCATCTTCTTCGATCTTCATAAGAGAGTAAATTAACTTATTTTATTAGTTTATAATATTCACTGAAAAAATAATTAAGGATATTTTGATAGAAAAAAAAAATATAAGAGACCACTTCAAAAGACTCTTAAAAAAGAGATAAATAAATTTTGGTTAACAGTCACTTTTGTTTTTAAATGTGTAAGTCGTTAATAAATGCGTCCATGAAATATGAAAATACAAAATTTAGTTCCCAAAGTGTAAAAAGTGTGACAAATATATTTAGCCGTTAAGTTTCGTCCGTCCATCGCCATTAATAAAAATAGTCTAAGTGGCACAGAGGGATGAATTTGTCACTGAAATGATTATCAACGTGACCATTTCTAATTGCTAACATAGGAACATATTTGTCATATAATATTTTATTGACTTTTCGTCTTTTCACCCTGCTAACAAATGTGTCCCTGAAAATATAAAATTTAGTTTCCAAGACTGTAAAAAAGTGCAACACATATTTTCGTCTGTTAATAAAATAGTTAAGATTAGAAAAAGTGAAATATGAAATATATTTATCTTTTATTTATAATAGACTCTGACAATTATTATAATTTGAGAAAATTTGTAATCATTGATACATTGTTATAATGTTTATTTTGGTAAATTGGTACAATATTTATTTTGGATAATTTATATTATGATAGATAAATTATGGTTGATAATCAATATTATCTTCATTATTATATTTGTTTTAAATTATGTTTGTCAATATATTTTTTAAGTGATTATTGTAATGTTATGTTTGTAACAATAAAAAATGACAAAAATTTATCCTAAAATTATGTTTTACCCTTAAATGAAATGAAATTTCGGGTCTAACAAATTAGTCCAATAAAAATATACTGATATTTAGGTCCAATAAAATATTACTGATATTTTCGTTCAATAATAGTATCTTGATAACATTTTGGTCCAATGAAATGTACTGATATTTACGTTCAAAAAAAATTATTGACATTTTTCTCTAATAAAAAATATTGATATTTTAGTCCAACAAAAAATTACTGACATTTACATTCAAAAACGGTATCTTACTGATAGGCTATCTAATTAACGTGACAGATGAAAATTAACGGTCGAATATATTTATGAAACTAGAAAGAATGAGGTGTAATAAGAGGAAAAATAATTCTGCCTGGAAGTTATTATGAAACTAGAAAGAACTTTCAAGTATTGGTTTTATAAAAGAAAATGGCTAAATGGATGATTTACCGTGGGGAAGGTGGAGCATTTCGGAATTAAAATTCTAAAACATTTTTGTTCAATCTTTCTTTCTGGAAAAGCCGAAAAGGTAATCCAGAGTCTTATAAAACTGTTCCAAAATGAGTATTATGGAAGATCAAGTGGTCTCCGGATTACAGCAAGTTTTCAGAATTATTCCAGAAATTGCCAATCAATCCAGAATATGAATAGCAATTTTCAGAATAACTATTCCAAAAGCTTGCAACACAATTTCAAACAGACCAATCTAAAAACCTATTTAGTCTTCCGTAATACTCATTTTGGAACAACTTTGTAAGGCTTTCGGATTACCTATTCCAAAATACCTCTTCTGGAATGTGCAATCCAAAAAAATAAACGTAATTAAAAATTAAAAATGGTGCACGTTAAAAGTTTCTACGTCGAGCCGTCGCAGAGACGAAATTGGAAGTACTCGAACATGAATGAAGCTGAAGCTGCTGGGAGGGGTGTGAGGTGAGTTAGGAGAAATAGGTCGAGGAAAAAACGAAGTTATAATCTGAGAAGGGTTGTTTAGGGATATTTTTAAAATTTGGGGTGTAGTGTTTCCACTCTTTTTGGGCTTAAACTTAGGTATTTAGCCCAAATTTGTTTGCATTTCTGGGCTATATCTTCAGCCCCATTTTCAGCTGTGGGTTCGGGCTCTCCAGAATCCGTCGTAGCCAGAAGAATTTATTGCACCAGCAATTTTCCCACCTAAAAAAATTGGCATAATAACCAAAATAGTAGGCATGTTGAAAATGTTTTCAACTCAATCACGAGACAAGTGAATTTAACCCATAATGTACTTACTGATTTTGATAAATCAAACCTACATTTAATTATTGAAGGGAAAATGTCGTGTTACATGTATATTAATTGTTAAATTAATGTTACTTTCTTGTGATATTGGAGATATAAGGTGAGCCGAGTGAGTAAAGAAGAAAAGATAAGAAAAGTCTTCGGTTCGATCCTCTCTACTAATACAATTTACCATTTTACACAACTAACGTTGATATATATTTTTTCTTGTGCTGCTCCATAAAATTTGTCCGACGAAAATGCCATGCTCCGCGGTTCCCGGTGAAGGGATTGGGCTTCTAATTAAAAAATGTAGAACATTTGCTTCGACTTTGGAGCCGATCCATTGAATAAGATTAAAAAAAATGGAAAAAAAAGGAGCTTGATTTATGGTTAGGGCAATACCAAATCATCTGTCATTTGATATTTAGAAAAAGAGAAACATGATTATTTTTCCAATTCTGGCAAGATATGAAAAATAAAATTCTAAGTACGTGAATTAACTATCAAGAGCTTAGTAATTATGAGTTCTAGTCTTAGGTGTCTATAGTTGTAGTAAATACTTGAAAGAGGAAATGTTATCGCACATAATAATTATACAAAACTTGAGCAGAAAAGATTTGTTGACAAAAAAATGATGTGGAAAATAAAGTGCACGCCCACTTCTTTTATCTGGATCCCCTTTTCACAACACAATGCACTGACTTCTAACTTTTCATTGAAAACGAAAAGATAAAAAAGGAAAGGAAAGGAAAGAAAGAACAGGAAATTCTCTTGCATATATTTTGTCAAAACGTCCCTACTGGAAATAGACAATACAAGGAGGAAACTAGTAGAAGGGTAGCCCAGTTCACTGGTGAATAAATACAATTCTGCTTTCTCAATGGATACAAAACCGAATTTATATAGTATTAATTACAGAGTATTACTATTACCATACCCGAAGGCAACGGGGAAAAAGGTTCAAGAGGGACAACAGACTTATCTTGACTTCTGGTCGTTCTCGCCCATCTCTGTATTTGCTACATTTCTCATCTCTCAGAACAATAGAATAAATATTGTTCCATGACAACATAACCACCACGGCATTTAGATAAACCACTTTACATTAATTTAATTTGATAAAAAAGGTAATGTCTATAATTGTATCAACCAGAGGCCCTAGCTAATAGATGAGATTTACTTTGATTGATGTCTAGTTGTCAACAACATATTCTGATTATTCCCCAACCCAACTTGTTCTTGTCTTAATTTCCTCTCCCCCTCACCCAAAAATCCAGAAATGGGTGATTTCCAAGGCCCCTTCATAGTGTCACCCCCTCCTTCACTCTCTTCCTCGGATAAATCCAGCACAACCATGCTATACTATGGGCTAGTAGTGGTGGGGATTGCAGCCATGGCATTAGCCCTATATAACTTCATCATCATCAAACGAAGTAGAAGGCGCCATATGCAATCACAGGCTGCAGGGGCAAATGGGTTGGTGGAGGGGGCGGTGATGGAAAGTAGTGGAACTGAGAACTGCCAAAGGAACAACTTCAACATGCTCTCAAGCTTCAAGTACAAGAAAGAAGGAATTGGAAATGATGGTGATTATGATTATGAATGCCCAGTTTGCTTATCGGGTTTTGAAGAAGGTGAAGAAGTGAGGAAGCTGCCACGGTGCAAGCACTGGTTCCACGCACCGTGCATAGACATGTGGCTCTACTCTCATCTCGATTGCCCAATTTGTCGAACACCTGTTGGGCAATTCTGTCACCGTTTCCATTCTGGTCTGGGGTTACTGGAATCCAGTGGTGGTGGTGGCGGTGGCGGTGGCGTCTCGGTAGTATGAATATGATTTATGGGAGATGTGGGACCTGCGGTTGCGCTGGAATTGTGACCACTCAGTCCTTCACAACTCAACTTTCTCCACAAGGAACAGAGTGAGATAGAGAGAGAGAGAGAGAGAGAGAGAGAGAGAGAGCTAAAGCAGCCAACTTTGGATACCTTGTTTCTGATGTTACGTGACAAAAGAGGTCGAGTACTACTACTCCTCACTTTTAATTTTTGTTAGTGCTAAATTTATTCATTCATAATCATACGTTAATACGGACCTCAAACCATATTTAATAATACTATAAACACTTTGATTTTGATTCATTACCATTATTGTGAAATTATACTACTATCATCTATTATTCTTATTTTCTTCTTCTTCTTCTAAAATACACTACTATTTCTGTCTAAGATGAGTGAGTAATAAAGAATAATATATACTATCTAATTTGAATTTAATAAATTAAGATAGCCATTCCCTTTATAAATAAACTCAGTTTAAGGGAATTTTGTCCTCATTTAATTATAACTTATCACGTCTTTCTTTCAATTATTTTTTACGATGACAATTAAATTCTTTGAAAAAAAAAATATTCCACCTCTTAGTTCTTATTTTAGTCTTCTAAAAAAAGTTGCTATTTTAGTTATATTTTTCATTTTTCTCTTTACACTAAGTTGGGTTCATTTTTCTCTTTACACTAAGTTGGGTTCATTTTTCTCTTTTTTAATATTCTGCAATCCATTGGTTGAACATAGGCCATTCATTTGATTCAACACGTCTCCATACCTCTCTCTCTCTGTTGTGTGGTGTTGTCTTTTTTTTTTTTTTTGTTATATTTATTATTTGGTTGGCTTTGTCCATCGATTCTGATTGGTACGATACCATTCTTGTTTGTTGGATTGTAGCTTTTGATGTGTATTTAAATTTTAAATCATCGCGTTTATCCGTAGAAAAAAAGAAAAAAAAAAACAAGAGACAATTTGAGATGTAGTAAAATCTGAAGGGCACAAGCCTCAGGTACTAAAATTATCTAGTCAGAACTCAGAAAGAAAGCCAAATTATGTAAAATTTAAAACGGACACGTTGCAATTATTATTATTATTATTATTATTATATGTAAAATAAGATTTGGGCATGCTTACCTGAAGCATTGCAAGGTTTATACATTTATTCTATGAATAGCACACGCCAAATGTCAATTTTGACGTGTATCGTTAAAATTTTGTTTGGCTGAATAAAGATAAGACATTCTTAGGGCAATGGGAGTTCCCCTGATTAAAACCATAAATAGCAACTAAAGAAGGTAGGACTTTTGTGTTATTGAAGGGTAATTCATGGGACTCACTTATACTTTGGATTGTTTTATGAAACAACCGATCCTCTTGGGGTCATGTGGTATATTTTTTAGGATAAAATAATAATATACTATTATTTTTAATTAATTGTTGATATGTGCACACAGTATACGTAATGTTGCTGATACAACTATTTGCATCTGTCACCGTTTGCATCTTTCAATGGTGCATGGCCACATCTCACACAGTGCCTGTGGCGGTGCATCTCTTTTCATATTAAAATTATTATATCATTATAACTCACTGTATGACCATTGCATTATATTTTTATGTATTTCAAATTTTAAAGTAAATCTCCTATTTAATTAAAATGATAGTATATATTTATTTATTATTTAACAATTGACATTCAAACAGTATATTAAATTAAAATAAAGATGAATAATGAAATATAACAGATTGAAATATATTGTGAGATTCAATGATAAATTTTAGTGAATTTTTTAGTT